>NW_021681024.1:286468-318747 GCF_001412515.2 Diachasma alloeum
GGGGGGGGGGGGGGAGGGGGAGAAATACGATTATACGTCATGATATGATTAATTCATTGGGAAGAACAAGTAGGGTACATTCAAATTAATGAAAGGCTATGAGCTTTTTTGATTAAGTTTAGCAAGTTCTTAATTTTGAAATTCAGCAGAAGGTAAGTAATATGTAGAACAGTACACAAACATAAATACAACAGAACATGTAACACAAACTATTAGCATTGTACTGTTAGGAAGGATTGAATTAGAAGTCAAACCAAATAGTAGCGAAACCACAGTTTTATACTTGACACGTAAAATTTCATGAAAATACTATGTCTTGTATACATTTCAGAAACAACAGAAGCACCAGCCCCAGAATTTGATCGCACTTTACCTACACATTACGATACATTCATACAAGAATACACTGATTCCACACATGCACAAATGACTGACTCCGATAGCGAAGTAAGCACTACGACAGAATATACAACCAAATTTAGACGGGGGAGTGAAGATGATGTTACCTGTGCGATAAAAACAAAGAAAACGATCATACGAAAGAAAACACCTTTAAAAGATGAAAATGACAAAGTAATAATAATTGAAGAAGAATTAGAAGACATTCAATCGAAGCTCCCTAACATTCCCAAAAAACAGTTCATGTCAATTGAAGAAGTCGCAGCGGATTATGAATATGAGGAGATTATTCCTTCAAAGATTGATGAGATCGAAGAAGGGCCTGATGAAAAGTTTATTGAAATTCAAGAAATACCAGTGGTATACGCTGCTGGAGAGAACATCAAGAAGAAGAAGAAGAAGCAAACTAGAGAGACGAAAAATGAAAGGCGGCAAGTCATTAAAGAACTCAGAGTAGGAGAAAACAATCAAGAATACGATAAAATAGTTGTGAAAAAAGTTACTGAGGAGATGAACCTTCAAGAAACGACTGCTACCTCAATGAGAAGAAGCGTACAAGCAACTCTGGACGAGGCTACTCGTGAAAAAAGTGAATGGAATCGAAAGGAAGTTGATAAACAACAGGTCATCAAAGAGTTAACAATGGAAGGAGATGGTAAAGAAACCGTCACCATTATCTTCAAGAAACCTGAGAAATCGATTACGCGGACCATTGTTGAAACCCTTCCAACTATAATACCTGCACCAATAATTGCAGACGAAGAAATTCTTGAAGATTTTACGGTTAGCCAAGTGATCCCTGCAGTTGGGAAGTCAATGAAAATGATGCAAATGGAAATTATTGGGAATAAGGGTGATCAACAACAAGTTACAGAAAGGTCAACTGTGAAAGAACCTATTGACGAATCGATTCTGGACGACATCGTAGAAACTATTTCGCCGATAAAGCCTGTGCAAGCAACGGAACAAGAAGGATTTCATGAAAAAGTGGCTGTGAAGATTAAGCCTAAGAAAATCACGAAAGAGAAGACTGTCCGAAAAAAAGACGATGAACTAGTAATTACTGAAGACCTCGCTGTGAGAGATGCAGAACAGATTGAAGCATCAAGTCCAGAATACATCGTGGAGGCTCTTCCAGCTGTGGAACTTGTAACAACAGCAAAGGACAACGAAGTTCGTGAAGAGATTACCATAACTCAAACGATCTCTACAATCGAAAAGCCGAAGAAAATTATGCAAAAGGGAGATGGTCGAGAGCAGATAACAGTCGAGTTGGCAGTAGGTGAAGAAGGTGAAAAATCCGTTACTACTATTCTGAAGGAAACTACTGAAGAATCAATTTCGAAAGACATCGTGAAAGTTCTTTCTACGATGGAGCCTGTACAAGCAGCTGAGAGCGGACAAATTCATGAAGACATAACTGTAGAGATCATGAAGTTGAAAAAGCCTAAGAAAATTCCGAAAAAGAAGTATAGTCAGCAGGAAGCAGATAAAGAGAGTATCGAAATTGATCAGATAGTAGAAGCTCTGCCAAATATTGAGCCTGTACAAGCAACTGAAAAAGAAGAAATTTGTGAACAAATTAGCGTTACTAAAAGCTTGGCTGTAGTTAGTAAGCCAAAGAAAGTCATGAAGAAGGAAATCATTCAAAAGAAATGTGGTCGTCAGCAACTTATAGAAGAGTGGACAGTGGAAAAAAATGATAAACCACCCATAACTACCATACTGAAAGAAGCAACTGAGGGATCAAATCCGAATGATATTTCAGAAGCTTTTTCAGCTATAGAGCCTATGCAAGCAGATAAGGATGAAGGAATTTGTGAAGGTTTTACTATTACTGCAGTTACCTCCGCAATTGTGGAACCGAAGGAAATGATACAGAAGAAAATTATCCGAATGAAAGGGATTCAGCAACAGGTCACAGACGAGTTGACAGTCGACGGGAAAAATACAGAATCAATCAGCCCTATTCCGAATGAAATTACAGAAGAATTAAGTCCAGAGGATATGGAGAAAGATTTTTTGGCTATACAACCTGTGCAAGCAACTGAGAAAGAAGAAAGTCGTGAAGACATGAAGAGGAAGACGATGGAGTTGGATCGGCCGAAAAAAATCACCAAAAAGACAATCAGGAAGGCAGACGAGAAACTGGGGATAACTGAAGAGCTCGTCATGGGAGGTGAAAAACCCAACAAGGAGATGGTTAACGAATCTGTACATGCGACTGAAGAAAAGAAAGTTGACGGAGAGGTCACTATTATCATGACAGAGTTTACTAAAGAATCGACTACGGAGAATATCACGGGAGTTCTTCCATCAACAGAGACTATACAAGTAACAGAGAAAGATAGAGTCCGTGAAGACAGGCCAGTGGAGACCATAAAGTTTGAGCAGGCTCAAGAAGTTTCGAAAAAGACTATCGGAAAGAAGAGCGATAAATTTGCGATCACTGACGAATTTGTAGGGACAGGTGAAGAACCGACTGAGGAAATAGTCCCTGATCAGTTAATGGAAGCTCTGGCTCTTATTGAGCCTGTCTATGAGTTTGAGGAAGAGAATGTTTCTGAAGAGATAAAAGCTGGAAAGCCAACGAAAATTACAAAGAAGAAAATCATTCGAAAGAGTGATCAACATCAGGTTACAAAAGATTTGGTAGGAGAAGAATGCGTCACCACTGCCATGAAAGAACCTATAATGGAACCAATCGTAAAAGACATTGTGGATGTTTTTGGAGCTGCGGAGCCCGGCAGTAAACTGAGTATCACTGCAGAGCTCATAATGAAAAGCGAAGAATCTACTGAGGAAATAGTCCCTGATCAGATAGGAAAAACTCTGCCAGTTATTGAGGCTGCAGAAGCAATTAAAAGAGAGGAACTGTTTGCAGAGCTTTCCATCGCTAAAGAGATTTCTGCTGTTGAAAAGCCAGTAGAAATCACGAAGAAGAAAATTGTTCGTAAAAAACGTAGTAAAGTAGGAAACAATGAGGAGCTCACTGTGTGTGGTGAAGAACCTAGTGAGGAAATAACTTTGGATCACATGGTAGAGGATCTACCAGGCATGCAGCCGGTTCAAGCAACTGAGGAAAAGGAACTTGGTGAAGAGATTACCCGTACTGAAGAGATCTCCGCTGTTGAGAAGCCGAAGAAAATCACAAAAAAAAACATTATACAAAAGAAAGGTAGTCAAGAGCGGTTTACCACAGTGTCAACGGTAAAAGAAAAAGGTGGAGAATCTGTCACTACTATCCTAGAAAAACCCTTGGTAGAACCAATTGCGGGAAGCATTGTGGAAGTTCTTACTGCTATAGAGCTTGTGCAACCATCTGAGAAAGAAAAAATCCTTGAAGACATTAGTGAGGAGATTATCAAGTTTGATGAGCCTAAGAAAATCACAAAAAAGAAGACTTCCCAAAAGGGAAGCGTCAACTTGGGAATCCCTGAAGAGGTAGTCATGAGAAGCGAAGAGCCTACTGAAGAAATAGTCCCTGATCAGATGGTGGACGCCCTGGCAGTGATTGAATCTATGAAAGCAATTAATAAAGAGATTTCCGCTGTTGGACTGCCGGAGAAAATCACCAAGAAGATAATTATCCACGGTGAAGAACCCATTGACGAACATGTTGAAGTAAATGCGGAAGAAAAAGTTCTTGAAGAGATGAACGTTGCTGAAGACATCTCTGATGTCGGTATGCCGAAGAAAATTATTCGGCAGAAAGATGGTCAACAGCAGATTACAGAAAAATTAGCAGTGGAAGAAGAAGGTAAAGGATCTGTTACCACTATCCTGAAAGAATCTACAGTAGGACCATTTTCGAAAAACATTGTGGAAGCCCTTCCATTTGTGGAGCATGTGCAATCATCTGAGGAAGAAGAAATCTCTAGAGATTTGACTGGGAAGATTGTAAAATTTGATCGGTCGAAGAAAATCACAAAAAAAAAGACTAAGCGGAAGAGAGGCGTTGAATTGGGAATCACTGAAGAGCTCGTCACGAGAAGCGAAGTCGCTACTGAAGAAATAGTCCCCAGTGAAATGTTGAAAACTTTGTCAGTTGATGAAACTGTCCAAGCGACTGGAAAAAAGGAAGTTTGTGGAGAGATCACCATTAATCAAGAAATTTTCACTGTTGAAAAACCGGAGAAAATTATTCCGACGAGAGTCGATGAAAAGGGATCGATCACTTCAGAGTTTACTGTTGACGACGAAGAACCTATTCAGAAAATAGCCGCTGATCATACGGTGGAGAGTCTACCTAGCATTGTGCCTGTTCAAGAAAATGAAGAAGACGGAGAGAATGCTGGTGAAAAGATTAACGTTGCTGCAAAGATATCTGATTTTGAACAGACGAAAAAAATTATGAAGAAGAAAAATATTCAAACGAAAGGTGTTCAACAGCAGGTCACAGAAAACTTGATAGAATCAATACCTACTGTCGAACTAATTCCGGAAGACGCCGTGGAAGCTCTTCCGTCTATAAAGCTCATGCAATCATCTGAGGAAGAGAAAACCCCTGCAGAGATTACTGGAGAGATCATTAAGTTTGATCAGCCTGAAAAACTCATGCGCAAAAAGACTAGCCGGAAAAGAGGCAATAACCAGAAGATCACTGAAGAGCTCACCGTGAGAAACGAAGAGCCTAATAAAGTAGTAGTCCTGGATGAGATAATGGAAGCTCTGCCAGTTATTGAACCTCTACAGCCAATTGAAAAAGAGGAAGTTGAAGGGCATTCCCCAGTTAAAAAGCCGGAGAAAATCACGAAGAAAACAATCATTCGAAATCAAAGTCAAAGGCTGGGGATCACTGAAGAGCTCACTGTGGATAGTAAAGAACCCACCGAGGAAATAGTTTCTCATCATATAGTAGAACCTCTATCAGGTATTGAGCCTATACTAGTAAGTGAGAAAGAGGAAGGTCCTGAAGAGATTACCGCTATTCAACAGATTTCCATTGTTGGAAAACCGAAGAAAATTACGAAGAAGAAAATTATTCGAATGAAAGATGTTCAATCACATATCGCTGAAGAACTGACGGTGGGGAAAGAAAATAGAGAGTCTACTACTACTATCCACGGAGAAACGCCTGAAGAATCGATTCCGGAAGATATTCTGGAAGCTCTATCACCTGTAAAACTAGTGCAAGTAACTGAGGAAGATGGAAATAAGAGTGAAGAGATTACTGTTACAGAAAAGATCTCCGCTGTTGGGAAACCAAAGCAAATCGCGAAAGGGAAAATTACACAAAATAAAGGTGGTCAACGGCATATGACTGAAGAAGTAACATTGGAGGAAGAAGGAGGGCAATCCCTACCAAGACAAGACCTACCAGGTATGAAGCCTGTGGCTGTAATAAAAAAGGGCATCTGTAAGGAGATTACTGTGTTCGGCGAAATGAGCAAAATTGAGGGATTGGAAAAAATCCCGGAAGAGATTATTAAAAATAAAGTTGGTACGGTTCATGAGGTTGGCGGTGAGCAGCTGCTGGACGGAAGGGACGTGGAAAAAATCGTCACTACTTTGAATAAAACTACACAGGAAATCTTTCCTGAATACATGGTTGAATCCTCGTCGGCCATAGGACCTAGAGAAACCGATGGAGCAGTGAAAATTCCGGAATCCACTTCGCTTACTAATGTCAATATGATTTCTGATGGTGTTAGTGAGCTCACGAATTTCCAGCGAATTGATTCTATACAAATAATACACAAAGAACCACTACATTACACAACAATAGTTCCAAAAGAGATTGAGTCGTGCCCTCTAGGTGAGCAATACCTTCCTGCGGATTTATATACAACTTCCTTCTATACTCCTTGTTTTCTTGACATTTTATTCATAATTTAACTAGGTATTAAGAATGAAGGATAAATAAGATATCTTATTTGCAAGTTTATAATAATAAATTACTTCCAAACCTTACAATTTTCTTTCCTCTTTGTTTCAATGTAATAATTTCCATATAAAGTTATCATAGTCGAGTCGAAATCATCATGACTACAATATTAATCAATGTTTTTCTGAATAGGTACAACCAAGGATTTCATTCAAGAGGTAAGCTTTTCACACTTTGTAATATTTTTTGTTTCATTATTTCGTTATCCATGAACTATTATGCTTGTAGAATGTCCCTGAAAAACATGTCGAAGAATGGATATCCAGTCCCTCACTTGATACAGTTACGGACCACGGTATCATGAAAGTATTAGGAAAGGAAAGGTCATTTGACGATATGATGCAAATAGCACACATTGATATGAATGAACAATCAAAGATGGAAAATGAAGTCGTGCGCCTGCCAGCTGAACTTGTTAAGATCGAAGAAGGCATAATTGAAACAGTAATAACTCCAGAAAAAATTATAATACGCAAGAAATCAATTGTTGAAAATGCGAAATTGCAAAGAATGGTAGAGGAAATAATTGAAAAACCGAACGAAGAAATCAAATTACTAGAAGATCAGAAAATCATGGAAATTCGTGAAACTCCATCTGAAAGAGTCATTAAGAGAAAAATTTTATCTGCAAGTAATACCACTATTCCCATGGAGGAAATTGAGACCATTATCATCCGAAAACTTCAAATGGACCAAGCTGAGGCAGTTATCCCGGGCTCTGAAAAATATGATATCACTTCACCACATGTTGAAAAAGCACCTGATGAATCTACTGAAATTCTAGTGGAAACTCTAGAGACTATTGAGACGCCAACTAAGCGTATAGTGAAGAAAAAAAAACTAAAGCCATATGACATTCATGATACAACTGAAATTGTTGAAGAGTCAATCGACAAACCGATTGATGAGGTAATTTTTATGGAGGAACAACGCATCAAGGAAATTATTGAAACTCCTGATAAAATAATAATAAAGAAGTTTAGAAGTACTTCAAATGACGGAACGATTCCTGAGGACGAAATTGAAGAAATTGTAATTCCGAAGATGAAGGGGGAAAATGCTCAAGTTACAATTGATACATTACGTACGCCTGATATTACCGAAACATTTATTGAGGAACGTCAGCCAATGAATATAGTAGAAATAATCGAAACACCCCAGAAGGTTGTCTTAACAAAAAAGACCAAGAATGATATGGTAGATGCAATAAATATTACAATTCATGAAGTAATTACAAAACCTGAAGAACACGTTGCACTGTTTGAAAAACAACAAATAGTTGAAACCTCGGAAACAAAAACTCATAAAGTTATTAAAAAGAAAAAATCTGCTATGAAAGCAGATGGCAAGTTGGAAAGCACCATTGAGGAAATCGTTATTCCTAAATTGGAAGAGAGAATCCCCAAACTTGTGGCAGAAGTGGAATTCAGCGAGCAAAATATCATTAAAACTATTGAAACACCTAACCAATTAATCATTGAAAGACGAAAAGAATCAAAGGAAGAAGGACAACCCCAAGAAATTCTTGAGGAAATAATTATTAAACCGATTGAGGAAAATTCATTTATGAATGAACAGCAGATTTTACAAATCATCGAAACAGCTGAAAATACGGTAATCACGAGAAAATCCACGGTCATTAAGGATGGTGGTAGTTCAGATGAAATTATTGAAGATATTATACTACCAAAATTAGATATTGCAAATGCTGTATCTGTTACGGAGGAGTTGGACGATGCACAAGTGACACTCATGAAGCCTGAAATATTAAAACAATCTGACAAGGAAGAGATAATTGAGATAATAGAAACGCCTTTAAAGAAGGTGATCAAGAAAAGTAGGAGGTCTTCTGAAAAGAAACCCAAAGTTACAATCGAAGAAGTAAGACTTAAGCCCACTGATGAAAGAAATTTAATGGAAGAACAAAAAATTATTGAAATTGTCGAGACTCCTACAAAGAAAATAATCCGAAAGAACAAATCTATACTTGAAGCCATTGACCATCCTATAGAGACAATAGATGAAATCATTCTTTTAAAACCACCGGAAGAAAAAGCTAAACCAATCACTCATGAATTGGAAACCGTAAGAATCACTGGAATAAATATATTCCAACAACCTGATAGAATAGTGGAAATAATTGAAACACCCGAGAAACGAATAGTTAAGAAGATCCCATCATCTACTCCGGATAACTATCAAACCATTACTGAAGAAGTTATTGAAAAAACATTGAAGGAAGGTATCTCGATGATAGAACAAAACATTTTTGAGACAATTGAAACACCAGCAAAAACAATCATTAAAAGAAGAATTGCTGCTACCATAGATGGTAACGATGAAGAGGAAGTGATTGAGGAAATCATATTGTTAAAACCCAAGCAAGAAAATGCGAAATATATCACTGAAGACTTTGCAAGAGCAGAAATTTCATACACTCCGATAATTGAAGTGATAGAAACACCAAAGAATAGAATCATAAAACGCAAGGGTCTAATAATGACAAATGAAATTATTCCTAAATCTTTGGAAGAAACAAAATTGATGGAGCAACAACAAATAGTGGAAATCAAGGAAAAACCCAACGAAACTGTGATCAAAAGAAAGTTGATGGCAACTATGGCCGATGGTGTTCCGGAAGAAACTATAGAAGAAATTGTCCTGCCAAAATTGAGAAAAGAGAATGCTCGTCACGTGATTGATGATATTGGCACGGTAACGATTACAGAAATCAATGTTCATGGTGATGTTCTCCAGGAAACATTAGTTGAGACGGTTGAAACACCATCGAAAGTTATTTTGAAGAAGAAGAGAAAAATTGTCAATAATGATGAGCCTGAGGAAGATATTGAGGAAGTAATTCTCAAACCATATGCAAGGGATAATCCGTTGGAGGCCCAACAGATTATTGAGATAGTGGAAACTTCAAAAAACAAAGTAATCAAGAGAAAAAAGCCCATTACAGGGCATAGTGAATTGGAATTTCCAGCCAATGAGACAGAAGTTGTCGAAGAGATTGTTATCCAAAAGCCGATAAAAGAACGAGTCGAAATAGTTATAGAACCGCTTTTGACGGCGAAAGTAGTACAGCCTCGTATTTTCGAAATAATCGAAACTCCCACTGTCAGAATTGTGAAGAGAAAGAAACCCACTACCAATGATGAGCCTGATGAAGTCATTGAAGAAATTATACATAAACCCATCCTAGAAACCGAATTGATGAATAAACATCAAATAGTTGAAGTCAGGGAGTTACCAATGGAAACTATAATCACCCGAAAATCGAATATTATTAATGACGAGGGAGTCTTGGAAGAATCAATCGAAGATATTATTTTACATAAACCCAAACGAAGATCAGCTGAATTTATTACTGATGAATTTGGTATATCAACAATAACAATAGTTGACATTCAAGAAGGGCCTGTTGAAGAAGTAATTATTGAAACCAGAGAAACTCCAATGGAATTGATCACAAAGAAGAAAAGAAAATCAATTATAAGAGATGAGCCGGCAGAGATTGTGGAAGAAATTTTCGTAAAACCTGCCGATGAGATTGAATCAATGAAAAGCCAACGCATCCTTGAAGTTATTGATAACGCATTTGAAAAAGTCATAAAACTGAGAAAATCTTCGATACAAGAAGGAGAAACAATGGATGAATCGATAGAAAAAATAATTATTCCCAAACTTTGCTTAGTGAATGCAATAGGAACCATAGTGCCTTCCGATAGAATCGATGTGAGTGAATTAGTTGTTGGAAAAACTGGCGAAAATGTAAAACAAGATGAAGTTATTGGACCTGACATCCCCGTGGAGAGACTACCGGAGGAGATAACATCAGAGGATAACATGGTACATGTCAAATCACCCATAATTAAAAAGAAGTTGAGAAAAAACATAATGCCGAAAAAAGGTGAAAAAACGGTGACATTCGATGAAAATGTGATGACTTCCGAAATTATTCCAACGCATATGATTGAGAAACCCAAAGGAGAAAAACAGCTTGACGAAAGCTGTATTGAAAATATGGAAATTTCACCTCAAGTTGATGTTAATGAATCATGTGATAATAAAGAACTTACTACGGATCAGGAAGGAAGTAATTCTCCCAAAATTATCAAAAACTCGATCAATACTCAGGATGGTGAGCAATCAACCATTCAGGAAGTGTGTAAAGACCAAGGGCCAGTAATGGACACGAAAGAGAAAAAAATGAAGAAAAAGAAAAAGAAGCCTATCAAGAAAGAAGAATGGGAAGAATGGATAGAACCTGAATATGAGCGACCGGTACTGGAACCAATGCCTGAAAAAATTTCGTGGGAATCTTCAAAAAGAAAAAAAGATAAAAAGCCGGATTCTGCGAAGATCTCAAAACTTGTCCCTAACAAAATAATAAGAGGAACAAATAAACCAACGCAATTGATTTATATGGAACCAAAAGAAGAAATTCAATTTGCCGCAATAAAGTTGAAGAAAACCGCTCTGATTAAAAAGAAAGAAACACCAAATATAAAATTCCCAAAAATTATGCTTCGCAGCCGGATTACCTTTCATGGGGACTATCCACCAAAATTACAATTTTTCAACGTAATTTCTATTGAACCAAATCCACCTCAGGCTGGTATTTTATCACGAAATGCTGATGAGGCATTGCAAATTTTGAGAAAAAAGATGAAAAAAATCAAGATACCTGAGAAAGAGATTGTAGAATTGGAAAAATTAGATCAGGACTTTCAAAAATTGAAGGAAATTCCACTCGAGGAAGTTCCAGATAAATCACTTTATCAGCGGCAACCAAAGAAATTGAAAGAAGAGCCGGTATCAGCAAAATCTCTGTTCATTGGAAAAGGAAAAATTCCCGAAAGTCCTCAACACATTGTGGAAGAGGTTCAATTGAAGAAAATTCCAGAGCAGAAGCTATTAGATACTGAAAAAGAACCAACAAACTCGAAGAAAAGTGAAGATGAGCCTCAATTTATGGAGAAAGAGGACGAGGCAGCAAAAGTGGATCTCCAACAAGAAGATTTAAAACCCCTAGATTTTGCAAAACCTGAACTTGAAAAATATCAACAAGGAGAGAAGTTGCCATCAAAAGAAGAACTCCCAGATGATGAGAAAAGAAGTTTTGTAAAACGTCCTACGAAAAAAGTGGATCAAGAAAAAGAACAAATACCTATTGTACCTGGTATTCCGAAAATCCCTGAAGAAAATGACCAACCAATTGTTAAATTTAAAATACCACAGCGACCGAAGGCTGAGGATGATGAGAAACCGTTCATTCCGAAGGGTTTTATCAGAAGTGCACCAGAAGAAAACGATACGAAGGAATCCTTAGCAATTAGTGTACAACCACGGCTGAGTGACTTGAATAAAGAGGTCCAAGAGGAGGATGATGAACTTCCTGATCAAATTCAAGCATTGCCAGAACCGCCTACGGTCAACCAAGAGAAGACTGTAACAAGAAGGAAACATAAGAAAAAACAACCAAGTAAAAAAGAGGATTGGGAAGAATGGGTTGAACCAGAATATGTACGTCCTGTTTTGGAACCAATGCCTGAGAGAATTGATTGGCAGCCTGTGACAAGAAAGAAGAAGGCATTGACACCTCATCGCCGTTCCTCTGACGAGGAATCTCAAGAGGTCACTCCGGAGTTGGAGATGATTCAGAACGAGAAACCTCAGAATGTTGTTGAAGAAGTAACAATGAAGAAAAAACTGAAGAAAGTAAAAAAGATTGAAGAAAATTTGACTGAAGTTACAATCCCGAAGCAAGAGACCCCCGTGTCCGAGGACAAACGGGAAGACGTCATTGGGGAAGTAATATTGCCAACGGTTTCAACAAAAAAACCTCAGCACATTTCTGATGATCTGATATTAAAGAAAAAGACTCAGGAAGAATTAGACATTGAGGAGAAAGACACTCAAGCCGCGGTTTCTACTGAAACCGCTGAAAAACGTCAAGATATTGCTGATGAATTAATATTGGAAAAAAAAACTAAGAAAAAATTGAACATTATGGTACAAGATGCTGACGTCACACTACCGGAACAGCCAAGTGCAGGGTCTGAGAACCAACGGGAAGATGTTATTGAAGAGGTGACTTTGGTACCGCTTTCTAAAAAGCAATCTGAGGACGTTTCTGAAGAAGTTATATTGAAGAAAAAGGTAAGGGAAGAAACAAAAATTGAAGACAGTTTTGCTGAAGTTACTCTTCCGAAACAAAAGAGCGCCGTGTCTGATGACCAACAGGAAGACGTGATTGAGAAAGTAACATTACCAGTGAGTTCTATCGAAAAACCTCAAGATATTACGGATGAATTGATAGTGAAGAAAAGACCAAAGAAAAAACCGAAAATAAAGGGAAAAGATACTGAAGCCACACTACCGGAACAACCAAAAGCAGTGTTCAAGGAACAACGGGAAGATACCATTGAGGAGGTAATCTTGATACCCCTTTCTAAAGAGGATGTTGCTGCAGAAATTACGATGGAGAAACAGCCTGAGAAAGAACCTACGATGGAGGAAAATTTTGCTGAAGTCGTTCTCCCAAAACGAAAAAGCATCGTGGCTGAAGATGAACGGGAAGATGCGATTGAAAAAGTAACATTGAGTATGATTTCAACAGGAAAACCTCAGAATGTTGACGAAGAACTAATACTGAACAAAAAGTCGGAGGAAAAATTGAAAATTATAGAAGAAGATACTAAAGCCACATTAATAAGACAATTAAGTGCGGTGCCCGAAGATCAACGGCAAGATGTTACTGAAGAGGTATCGTCGATCATACTTTCTAAAGAGCAACCTCAGGACATGGTTGCAGATGTAACATTGAAGAAAAAGCCAAAGAAAAAGAAAAAGGATGAGGAAACGGGCACTAAAGATATACTACCACAACAAACAATCACAATGCCCGAAGACCAGGGAGAAGAAATTAACGAGGTCACTTTAATGACGGTCTCTGAGGAAAAACCTCGCAGTATTGTCGAAGCAGTGACGTTAAAGATGAAGCCCAAGAGAAAAATTACGAATGAAGAAAATGTTATTGAAGTTACTTTACCAACAAAAATAAGCACAGTGACCGAAGATCAACAGGAAGAAGTTATTGAAGAGGTAATATTGATGACGGTTCCTAAAGAGAAATCTCCGGACGCTGCTAATGAAGTAACATTAAAGAAAAAACGGAAGGAGAAAGGAAAGACCATAATTGAGTCAAATATGGTTGAAATTACATTACAAAATCAAACAAATGTAGCGCCTGACGAACATCAGGAAGAAGTTCCTGAGCATATCACATTAGAGAAACTCCCTAAGAAGAAAAAACTTGATGACGATATAATTGATCATGTAACGATAAAAAAGCGTCCTGTCAAAGTATCGGATGAGGGAAGAGAAGAAGTAACTGGAAAGATAATGCAAAGGAGAATTCCAAAAAAGAAATCAATTAGTGGAGAGGAAGCAGACGAAGTTACAATCCAAAAACCGATAATTTGTATGAAACCAGATGAAGAATCGACTTCAACATTTGAAGAAGTAACTTTTGAAGGGCCGTCTCCAACAATTACTGAATTGACAACAGATGAGCATGTTAAGCCAAGCTTGGAAGTAAAACCTCAAGAGATTACGGAGGAAACGGTATTGAAAATAAAACCCAAAGAAAAAATTGTGGATGAGGAAGATATCGATGAAATTACATTGAAAAATCCGGAAAAAGTTATGGAAAAAATTACGGAAGAGCTATCGCTGCCGAAAAAAATACGCAAAACTCCAAAGGTAAATGAAGAATCGGATGAAATCATGATCAAAAAGCCAGTCATTACACCACTTCAAAAGGAAGATGGAGAAGAATCAATGGGAAAATCTCATGAAGAACCCATTGAGAATGTCGTTTTGAAAAAAAAGGTGAAGAAAGGGCTAGTGAATCAAAAGACTGATGATCGAGTCACTATAAAAAAATCAAAGATTGATAACTCCAGAAAAGAACCTGAGGAATTTAGTGAGGCGGTTACATTGATTAAGAAGCCGAAAAAAACCACTGATGACGTAGAAGGTCAAGATGAACTTACAATAAAAAAACACATAACCGACATATCAGGCGAAAAATTAGAAGAATCGATACAGGATGTAAAATCGAGACAGCCAAAGATCGAACCTGCGGAGAAAATGATTGAAAATATCACTATCCAAAAAAAACGAGGGAAAAAACCCAAAGCTGTTGAAGAACCGGAAGAAATGGAAGTCGTAATGATTAAAAAATCGAAAGAGGCCGGCCAAATTCCAGATACACTTGAAATCTCCGCTGATATTCAACTGAAGAAGGAAACATCATCGCTTGTTACTGAGGATAATGATAACTTAATCATAAAGAAAATTGAAGAACAAGTTGACAAGCATGATAACATAATTGAAATTCCTGAAGTACATGAATCCGAAACATTTGATGAATACATATTCAAACCTAAGCCGCCCAAAAAAGCGCCTAAACCTATGGAAGATATTTATGAAGATGTAACATTACGTAAACTTCGCCCCAAGAAGAAATCTCGTCCGCATATTACAGAAATTACAGAAACGGAAACTGTAACATTCAGGCCTAGGACAACTAGAACAAAGGAAGATGTCGAACAAGAATTTAAAATTTCACTTAACGTTTATGAAGAAGAGGATATTTCAATGTCAGGGAAAGTTCGATTGAAACCGAAGAAACGAATTCCAACATACTCTGAAGAAGCCGGTGAAGAAACTATAAAAATTATCAAAGGACCAGTAAATGACGATGTACCAATTTTCGAAGAGATCATTTATGAATCAGATGATGAAACTAGAGAAGAATACAGTATGGAAGAACTTGAACTCGATGAATTTAATCTTCCTCTACGAAGAAAAAGAAAACCGAGGAAAATTCCTTATTCTGTAGAAGAGATTGAAGAAGATGATGTTAAAATGAGGTTGAGAAGCAGCCGGAAATATTCGGTTGAGGAAGCTGACGAATCATTGGCACTTAAATTGAAATCGAAGCGACGGCCATCTACTTATGAAGAAGGTTCGAGTTCTTTCTCAGTTGAATAAAATAGAATTAAGAATGAATGAGAGAGAAAATGTCGGAGAAAATTTCCAAGTTGTACCATCAATTGAACATTAAGTGGTCGCATCATGAGGAAATCCCCGCCGATTATTGATTTTTTCTTTTCACACAAAAACTTGGTGAATAAAACATTCATAAAAATTTGTATTCCTACTTTTAAATATGTGGAACACATCAATATGTTTTTTGGCCCACACTTACACCGATGAATTATTAAAATCTTTTGAAAACTCGACTCGCTGACGTGGAATAAGTTTTTTTTGTTCAACTTTTTTTTCTCGAAATTGTAAAATACACGGAACGGGGATTCTCTTACCGTGCGACCAACTAGGTTCGGTGGAGAGCTGCGACCATTTGAGGGTTAATAAGACAATTTCTCTTGTAATTATGGTTGATCAAATGACTCATTGGTCAGTGGTATATTGCAAATTGAGGTCCCTTAAAATTACTAGGAAATAATATTCAGAATGGAGTTGGTGATGTAATATGAGTACTGTTTTTCGCAATTACTAAAATTCGAAATTTTCAAGTTGTTAAGAAAAACATTGTGTAGTAAAATTGAGGTAAAAGAGCGTGAGCATAGATGAAAACGTAAACTGCATTGACCAGTATATTATTCTAGTGAAAAGTAGTGTTTCCAACTACTGTTAGCTTTGAACACACGAGTCGGGGTAGTCGCGGTACCGCGGTTTGTAAAGAGGAGAACTGGAATCACGTAGTTTTAAAAAACATGCTCCCAATTTATTTATTTATTCATTTTTCCATAAATTTTTTCCATAATATTATTTGTATAAACAACACCAATCTCACTACAATTTATATAGTCAACTGACTAATTTTCTATCCCCTACATTTATAGAAGGTGCAATGCTTGATATATCAAGAACGAGTGATATTTATGAAGAAGACGAAGAGGAGTATACAGTTAACGTAGGTGATCGCATGTTTTCCGTTTGTTCATACATTGCTGAAAATGATGAAGCTATCAATTTGATAGAAGGAGAACAAGTTTCTGTTATCGGTACGTATGTAGATTAAGTACAATAAATTATAATCCCAGTATCGATTATGAAAAGATACGACAGTCTAAAATTAGTAGACATACAGTGGTCCTTTAATATTATTTAATGACAAGTCAGGCACTTGGATTGAAGAACGCTAGATAGCATCACTTTGATTATGATTTCCTTCTTTGCTTATGGTTCACATTATATAGTTTTAGTAGAGGGTTTTAGTCAGCCCTCTCTGAACGACATTTTTTGATGATCGAAGCCCTGATCATCGTAATTTCATGTTTTCTGTATCAATCACTCCACCGAACAATCGTTCCATCAATCTGGAAGAAAAAATTATAACAATTTTCAATATTATATTTTGAATAAAATGTGAATGAATATTTATGAAAATTCATATTAGCTTTGTATCATCTGTTTTTCTTTCAATAATTTCAGAAAACACAAACAGTGATTGGTGGTTTGTCAAAAAACATATGACACAGGAAAAGGGTTGGGTTCCTGCGCAGTATCTGCTTGACGAAAAACATTACTCTATATATTTCCAGAGGAAATTGAATGAGAGAATCGATAAACTTCCTGTTTTTGAGAAGCCATTAATGGGCATGGAAACTTATGCTCCTCGTTTCATTCAAAAATTACAGCCTATACATACCTCAGATGGTTACACGGTGCAATTCGAATGTCAAGTTGAAGGACTCCCACGGCCTCAAATCACATGGTTTAGACAAACTGCAATAATTAAACCTTCAAAGGACTTCCAGATTTATTACGATGAGGATAATACAGCAACGCTGATTATTAGAGAAATATTTGCTGAGGATGCTGGAACATATACTTGTGTGGCTAAAAACGCCGCTGGATTCGCATCTAGCACTACAGAACTTACAGTTGAAGGACCATTTTCCGATCATGGCTCTGACATGACGGGACACTCAAGAAAAAGTTTGTCAAAAGAGTCTTCACTGGCAGATATTCTAGAAGGAATACCGCCAACCTTTTCGAGAAAACCGAAAGCTAAATGTGTAAATGAAAATACAGATGTTATTCTTGAGTGCCGATTAGTTGCCGTACCAGAGCCGGAAATAACCTGGTATTATGAGAATAATAAGATGATCAGTTCGGATAATATTGTCATCGTTACGGAAAGTGATATGCATATGTACTGCAGTATAATGAAGATTACTAGAGTTCAAAAGCGACAAGAAGGCCGATATAAAATCATGGCTGTCAATAGGGAGGGCGAAGCAATTATTGAAATACCACTTAAAGTGAAAACCGGTATGAAAGAGCCACCAGAAATTTTAGAACCCCTGACACCTTTGATAGTTCGAGAGGGAGAAACTGTTATCTTATTTACCCAAATCGTTGGAACACCGGAACCTATCATTAATTGGTTAAAAGATGGTAAACCCCTTGAGAATGTGATTCCAATCAAAGACGGTGATATGAATAAGCTTACACTGATTCAACCAAAAATATCGGATAAAGGAGAGTACTCTTGCATTGCTATGAACGAATGTGGAATAATCGAAACGAAGGCAATACTTACCGTGGAAGGTCTGTATTACATATAAGCTTTGAGTTTTCTAAATAGTTCACTATCAACTGTACATTTCTCCTAGCTATCGTACAAAGTGGATGATTTCATCAAATATCGAGATGAGTTCTTTCCTACAGAATTTTGAACTTATACTTGAGCACTTCCAAGCTAAATCCAAAGCCCAAACATTTCGATGTCGGGGATTTTCTTATCAAATGTTTTCTGAACAGTTGGACATTATACGAATATTTAAGAAATCATTAAAAAATATTGAAATTGCGGAAGTTATTTTTTAAAAATTTCCAATTTATTTTGATGAAATTTTGTTTGTAGATCCTTTTAGAGCTATCAAATTTCAAATTTTCTTGGGTTGTCGTTGGAGGTGAATAAAAAAAGTTCACAATATTGCTGAAATTACATGGACCGATATATGATGAAATCATTCTTAATTTTATATTTGTCTTGTTTGATTACATGCATATGAAAATTTCAGAAGTTCCAACTGGAGCTCCAGAGCCGCCGTTATTCATTCAACGTTTCCAAGAAATTATTGTTCCGGAGAAAGAGACATTCCAACTTATTGCTAAAGTGACAGGCAATCCTATTCCCGAAGTTTTTTGGTTGAAAAACAACGAGCCATTGAAAAAGTCACTGAACATCAACGAGATGTATGACGGTGAGAACATTGTGCTTGAAATAAAGAATGCAGATTCTGAAGTTGATTCCGGTGACTATAAGTGTATTGCCAATAACTCCATTGGAAAAGCATCGCATGGTGCCAAGGTAACTGTGGACGTCCCACAAGTAACATTTACAAAAATGCTTCAAGAACACAAAATTGTTGATGAATATAAGATTTTGGAACTCAACTGTGAAACATCGCATACCGTTTCAACTACATGGTGGCACAACAAAAGCGAAATAAGTGGTATGGATCACCGTGAAGTAATTCAAGAAGGTCGAATCCATAAGCTTCGCATAAAAAAAATAGGCACAAATGATGAAGGTGTTTATACTTGTACTGTCAAGAATCAATCTACAACTTGTTATGTAACAGTCAAACGTAAGTTGATCAATGCTTCTCAATCTTAAATGAAATTACTCCTAAGTAGATATTATTGAGATGGTGCAATATATTTGATCATGTATTTTAATGTTACAGCAACAAAGCCTGAGTTTGTCAAAAAATTACAAGATTTGGAAGTTATTGAAAAAAATATCGCTATCCTGGAAGTAGAAATAACATCACATTCTGCTGATGTACTGTGGGAAAAAGACGGACAACCAATAGAGCCAAAAGAGCAGCAAATAGAATTTGTGAAAGAGAACACAATTCGTAAACTAGTAATACGTAATGCGTTGGTTCATGATGAAGGGGAATACGCCTGTATTTTACAAGATGAACGCTGTACCGCCGACGTTACCGTAGTGGAATTACCTCCAGAGATTATTACAAGGATGAAAGATGCTCGGATCATGGTGGGTGATAAAGCCACTTTTGAAATTGAATTGACAAAAGGAGATGCATTGGTTCGTTGGTTGAAAGATGGTCAAGACCTGCAATTCTCCGAACGAGTAACATTATATATAGATGGAAAACGTCAGAAATTGAAAATTTATAATGCAACTAATGACGATTCAGGTATCTATTCCTGTGAGGTTGGATGCCAAACATCAAAGGCAAGTCTTATTGTTCAAGAACCCGGAGTTGATTTTGTTAAAAAGCTGCCTGAAGTTACATTAATTTCTTTAGGTGAAGATGTTGTACTCACTATTGAAGTATCTAAATCGAATATTCCGGTTCAATGGTTCAAAAAGGATACATTAATTCATGATTCAGACAAGTATATCGTCGTTGATGAAGGAACCGTTAAAAAACTGATTGTGAGCGGATGTTCGATAGATGATGTTGTAGAATACAGTGCTTGCATACTCAATATGAAAACAACTACGAAGTTCAAAGTTGAAATCACTGAATTGGCTCCGAAAATTCCTACTGATACAACGAAAGTCTATAAAATAAGACAAGGAAGTAATGTCCACTTACAAGTGCCTTATTTTGCATCACCGACACCAATTCATAAGTGGCTTGTAAATGATACCGTCATTGATGAAACTGATCGAATCTTCAAGACTTTAGATGATGAGGTGGCTCATCTGACAATTGAGAGAGTAACGAGAGAGGATATGGGAATTTATACCCTAAAACTTTCCAATGCATTTGGTGAAGCAACAATAGCGATATCTCTTATAGTTGGCCAAGAACCCGATAGGCCTCAAGGACCATTACTCGTTACTACTATTGAAAAAGGTTCTCTGATGATGGAATGGAAGCGACCGGAATATGATGGTGGATTTGAAATTATAGGCTATATAATTGAATCATTTGAACCTTTAGAAGGAGTATGGACACCAATAATAAACGTGGAGAGTAACGTCTGTAATTATATTTTCAATGATGTACATGATGATATTGAATATATTTTCCGAGTGATGGCAAAAAATGAAGTAGGCATTTCCAAACCACTTGAATCTAAGCCTATCATAGAGAAAGCATGCTTCAAAGAACCTGGAATCCCGAGGGGACCAATAGAAATAACAGGAATGGCAAGGAAATCATTTACGCTCAAGTGGCAACATCCGGAATCTGATGGTGGTTCTCCCATTACCGAATATATCATAGAAAGAAAGCGATTATCAGATGAAACATGGCAAATAGTAGGAAAAACAGGAGGCTGTAGTCCTTACATTCATGTATCAAAGTTGAAACCGGAGACGGGATATCAATTCAAAATAACAGCAAGAAATAATATTGGAAAAGGACCTCCGTATTTGTCAGAGGAACCCATCATTTTAGGAGATCGTATCAGTACGTATTTTTTTCTATCATAAGGTTATGATGTTACAATAGCCTTGAAAATTGTTGGAGGAAGTGAAAGAGTTCATCTTTTCTTATCAATAAATGTGACTTTATTTCATCAATCATAAAATAGCTTCAAAATGATGGACAGCCTATGTTGCAATACTGAATATAATTGGTCCCTCTGGCACTCCCAGAGAATTCCCTTTTTTGGCATCTTATTTTTATATTCAAGAACAAAGATTCAATAATAGTTCCCCAAAATTTACTAAAAGTATCAGTGTTGCATGCCGCAGTATGCAAAATGGTCAAATTTTTTCAATTTGCTTGAAAGACTCTAGAACTAGTTTAAATTTCTCGTAGAACCCCCCAATTTTGCCAAATGTTTGAGAAAATCTAAGAATTTCCTTGATTTTTTGGAACAAGTTTCGAATTTTCTTAAATGCCAGAGAATTGCTGAATTTGTACCAAAGTTTGAGAAGAGCAGAGCGTTAAAAAAAATGCTAAAGATTGGAAATAAATATGGCTCAATGAAAGAGAAAATGATTTGTATTTCCAAAATATCTAGAAATTATCAAAGTCAAATGATTAGGAAAACTAATTTGTTTAGACAATTTTATAAGGTTCGAAAAAGTTTCATCGATATGTTTGATAATTTCACATGTAGAATTTACATATGAATGTTCCACCTACAACTTAAACGGTTTCACCCCTTTAAGAGATGAATTTGCGAAAACCCGCTCTTGGTGGATGCTTGCGTCACCGAAGGAACCTATAGGCAAAGGGTCATATTTATAACTTTTGTAGTATGGGCTGTGCGTTGATATGTGTTGATGGCCCCAAAAATATAACATATACCGTGGATATAAGGTAGATGGGTAAATGCAATTGGCCCCTTTTTACCGTGGACATACGGGAGAATTTCTGTGAATTTAAGGTGATTTTATACCGCGGATGTAAGGTAGATGTATATGCGTGTTGGAGCCCTCCCTTTTTTTACCGTGGATATACGCACGGAGAAAAATATTCAATAAAAATTACGTATCTTTTCCGTAATTCCGGAGTGAAATGTGGTCGTAGGAAATTTTACGGAACTGTCACGGAATTTTTCCAGAGCGTTCTGTAATTTTTATCTGAATCTCCTGTAAAAAATTACGATACCGTCACTTAAATTTTCTGAGTCGATTCCGTAATCAGTGAGCGAATTGTGGGTTCCGTAATTTTTACTGAACGTTTCTCTCCGTGCGGGAGATTTTACCGTGGATCAATTGAAAGAGCCACAAGGGAGGGTCAATCGACATGGTCACGAGGATCACAAAGGTTACTAAAAAAAAAAGAAGTCGCTAGAGTCTCGAGAGTCACAATCTTGTCTGACATCGCTGGTATGAATATCGGTATGGAACTATGGAATAGAACCCCACACCAACGTTAGGTACAACATAACATAACCCAGTGGATTGGATTCCTACACTATAGCAGAGAACTAGATGGATATCGATGCTTCATTTTATGATATTTAAATCACCATTATTTATTCCAGCCCCACCATCTAGTCCGATTGGCATGAATGTTACGAATATCACTAGTCGAAGTGTAACTCTAAATTGGTCATCACCATCAAGTACTGGAGGCAGTCCAATAACAGGTGATAATTTATGGAAATATATGACGAAAATGATCCTGAAGAAATATGTTTTAATGATTGCTCTTCAATCAACAGGTTATGTCATCGAATTAACATCGCTCATCGATAAAATTCCCAATTGGATTAAAGTAGCAACATTGGATGCAACGACATATCAATATTATGTCGAAAATTTGAAAGAGAGTGAATATTCATTTAGAGTATTCGCTGAAAATTGTATGGGATTGAGTTTGCCGACGGTTTCTGAAGCAGTGACTTTAAAAACTCATGCAACTGTTCCAACGGCTCCAACGGCGCCACTCGAAATTAGACAGATTGCAGCGAATACAGTAGTAATTGAGTGGGGAAGACCGGAATTTGATGGTGGTTCACCATTGGAAAAGTATAAGATCGCTATCAAAGACACTAAAAAAACTATGTGGATTGAAGTTGGCTGCGTTCATGCTGATATGCAGAAACTTCATATTAGAGATCTCCAGGAAGGTCACGAATATTGGATCAGAATATATGCTAGTAATGAGGTTGGACTTAGCGAAGCGTTAGAATTGGATGAACCATTCAAAATCGTCACAGTATCAGGTATGTCATGGAAAGGAAACAAATATTTATTATATTTTGTGCATTTTATTTATCGATTGTTCCATATAATATAATGTTATGTTTCTGTTAGAATTAGCAGTGATTGAACCACTGGCAGAGATAACAGACAGAGGAGAAACTGCTTCCGTGAGCTATAGTACTGAAAACACTAGTTCATGGCTGAGAGAACATAATATGGATGCGGATATTAGCTCCTATGCTCGTGCACGTCTATTGAGAAAAGACGAATATTTCTTTAAAATTTGGCATTACGCTAAAAAATTATTCCAGTGAAATACACCGTCAAATATTGCAATTCTTCCTTTGTATTGACGCATTCTATACTCATCATGACGAATTGTTCAACTCGTAACTAATTTCGAAATAAGAAAATGAATACACGTAAGACAAAGGAGTGTAATCAATGAAAATTCCAAGAATTCGGGTATATGCAAAATCATATGTTGGAGAGTGAACACCGTTAATAAAAAAACAGCCTGAGAATCGAATTGATGTAGAAGGCTGATTGGTGATATGCATAAGCCTGTGAAAATATTGATTTTTCATCTCATCTTAGAATGTCCGCTAGTAAATGCAATAGTGATGCACGATATCATAATAATCATAATTTAAAGTATATTTTGCTATGGAGTTGTAATTTGGAAAAAGTTTTCAAGTGATTTGAATGTGTCGAAGGATATTGTAATTGGTTGAGTGATATTGGTCGAATATGAGACGATAGGAATATAGGTGCAAATGAGATCGATCAAATCGACCAATATCCCAATATATTGTAAAAAGTACTGTGATTGAACAAGTTTGTAAAAAAATTCAAAATAATAAAGACATTTAATTCGTTATGCACATACTAGGGGGCTGCGCCCCCTGCACGTTTCGCTCACCTTCCCATATGATCCACTTATGACTTTCATGCCTCTTATTTGGATTCGTAGTTTATGATCCGTAGTTTCTGACCCGTAATTTTAGCGTCCTAATGTTGAGAGCCAAATTTTCACCACCAGAAGACGATTTGGATTTCCATAATATAAAGAGATGAATATGACTTGACGTAGTGAAATTTTGTCCTGGGAGAGTTTGTCCGGGGAGATTTTGTCCGGGAAAATTTTGTCCTGGGAGATGTTGTTCGGGGAGATTTTGTCCAGGGAAATTTTGTCCGGGGAGATTTTGTCCATTATGTACTTATGCTTTCGCGAAGTTGCAATTTTTTTGATGGATTTTATTCTCCACACCCTCCGCTACGACATACTAAAAAATTACTCAAATCGATTTCGTCATTTTTTTAAAATAAATTTTCAATGTTCTTTGCCACTTACATATGAGATGGCCTTCATACTTGAGATGGTACAAAAATTTTGTCCAAAATTTTACACAAGAGTTTTAAGAATTTTGTGGTCTTTATTGAACCGAGGGACCAGGAAGAGGAAACATCGGGGAATATTGGAGGAGATCTCCAGATGCAGCCGATAGTTCCAGGACCCCGGTGATTCCCATTAATTTCTTGTAGAGTCTAACTCGTTTAATCTCATTAGATTTTCTTTATGAAGAACAAACTGAATTGTTTCCAACTTATATAATTGGGCTTTTATTTCGTACTTTGATAACAAACGGGACCCATACCCTCACCGCCTCCACGTCGCGGTCCTGGAAGCATGACTGAATATGAGGGGTCGTGATAGAATTACAATAAACATGAAAAGAGTCACAGGAACAACAAAATAACATAGTTAATAACAAGGCCGTGGCTATTTGCACCGTGCGTGTCACACGCAGGGAATTTTGGGGTTTGACGGATCACACGCAGGGAATTCCGGGGTTTGGCGTGTCACACGCAGAAGGGGAAAAGTGGTTCAGCGTGTCACACGCAGAAGAGACACGTCAATTCACTATTCCCCTTCTACCATTCCATCCCATTCATTTTTCCCCTTCTGCGTGTTTACGTGTAGTGCGATCGGTAGTACGCGTTGCGCGGCTGTGAAGGAGTGTTTGGGAAAAATTTCGATTTTTTTATATTGCTTGTACTGCTAGTTTTTTTGCATGAAACGGATTTCTAACACATTTTTTTATATTTTGGATCGTCTAATAGGGTGAAATTGACTGCGCGAATATCGAACAATTTTTTTTTGCTTATACGTCTAGATTTTGACCTGAAGAAGATCACTAACACATTTTTTTTTCGATTTTGCATCGTCTAAAAGGGTGAAATCGACTGCGCGAATATCGAAAAATTTTTTTTTGCTTATACCTCTAGATTTTGGCCTGAAAAAGATCATTAACACATTTTAACACTAAAAGGGTGAAATCGATTGCCCAAAAAAATAATTTTTTTTTCAACATATACCTCCAGTTTTTCGCCTCAAAAAAACGTTAAATATATTATTTTCCGATTTAGCATCATTTAAAATGTTAAAATTGATAGTAAGGAGCTTGAAAATTTTTTTTCTAAAGACCGAAACCAATTTTTCCGAACACCAGACAAAAATGATTGTGTAAAATTTGCGCGGCGAATTTTCAAGTTAGGACAATGAGAGACTGTTCATAATACATCCCATGATGATATCTAGAGGTATACAGCGTATTTTGAGTGATTATTTCCAAATTTTTGGTAAAACAATTGCCAAGTCTCTTTTTTTATCCATTGCAATTTTCTTCAAATTTTCCTACTTATACCTGCAGATTACGATCTAGAGTAAACTTTGGGCCCATATTTTTTAAATTTCCGATGATTTAAAAGGACAAAAATGATTGCGCAAACTTTGCGCAGGGCCTCTTTCGGCGAATTTTGAACCTAGAACCATAAGAGATGGCTCATAATACATCCCATGATGAAATCTAAAGGTATATAGCATATTTTGAATTATTATTTTCAAATTTTCGGTAAAAAAATTGCCAATCGATTTTTTTTCATCAATTGCAATTTTCTTCACATTTTTCTATTTATACCTGTAGATTTTGATTTAGAGTGAACTTTGAGCTCATATTTTTTTCATTTCGGATGATTTAAAAGGACAAAATCGATTGCGCAAATGTTGCGCAGTGGCTCTTTCAGCGAATTTTGAACCTAGGATCATGAGAGATGGCTCATAATACATCCTCTGATGATATCTAGAGGTATATAGCGTATTTTGAATGATTATTTCCAAATTTTCGGTAAAAAATTGCCAATCGGTTTTTGTTTATCAATTGCAATTTTCTTCAAATTTTTCTAGTTGTACCTGTAGATTTCGACCTAGAGTGAACTTTGAGCCCATATTTCCTTTCATTTCGGATGATTTAAAAGGACAAAATCGATTGCGCAAACTTCGCGCAGCGGCTCTTTCGGCGAATTTTGAAATTAGGACCACAAGAGATGCCGCATAATACATCCCATGATGATATCCAGAAGTATACAGCGTCTTTGAAATGACTATTTCGAAATTCTCGGTAAAAAAATACTCAATTCATTTTTTTTTATCAATTGAAATTTTCTTCAAATTTTTCGACTTATACCTGTAGATTTCGGTTTAGAATGAATTTTGGGCCCAAATTTTTTTCATTTCGGGCGATTTAAAGGGACAAAATCGATTGCGCAAACTTTGCGCAGCGGCTCTTTCAGCGAATTTTGAACTTACGACCATGAGAGATGGCTCATAATACATCTTATGATAATATCTAGAGGTATATAGCGAATTTTAAATGAATATTTCCAAATTTTCGGCAAAAAAATTGCCAACTGATGTTTTTTATCAATTGCAATTTTGTTCAAATTTTTCTGTTTATACCTGTAGATTTCGATCTAGAGTGAACTTTGAACGCATATTTTTTTCATTTCGGATGATTTAAAAGGACAAAATCGATTGCGCAAACTTTGCGCAGCGGTCCTTTCGGCGAATTTTGAAGTTAGGACCATAAGAGATGGCGCATAATACATCTCATGATGATGTCTAGAAGTATATAGCGTATTTTAAATGAATATTTCGAAATTTTCGGCAAAAAAATACTCAATGAATTTTTTTTATCAATTGCAATTTTCTTCAAATTTTTCTGCTTATACCTGTAGATTTCGATTTAGAGTGAAGTTTTGGCCCAATTTTTTTTCATTTCGGGCGATTTAAAGGGACAAAATCAATTGCGCAAACTTTGCGCAGCGGCTCTTTCGGCGAATTTTGAACCTAGGACCATGAGAGATGGCTCATAATACATCCTATGATGATATCTAGAGGTATATAGCGTATTTTGAATGATTATTTCCAAATTTTCGGTAAAAAAAATTGCCAATTGATTTTTTTTATCAATTGCAATTTTCTTCAAATTTTTCTACTTATACCTGTAGATTTCGATGAACTTAGAGTGAACTTTGAGCCCGTATTTCTTTCATTTCGGATGATTTAAAAGGACAAAATCGATTGCGCAAACTTTGCACAGCGGCTTTTTCGGCGAATTTTGAAGTTAGCACCATAAGAGATGGCGCATAATACATCTCATGATGATATCTAGAAGTATATAGCGTATTTTAAATGACTATTTCGAAACTCTCGGTAAAATAATACCCAATTCATTTATTTTATCAATTGCAATTTTCTTCAAATTTTTCTGCTTATACCTGTAGTTTTCGATTTAGAGTGAATTTTTGGCCCAATTTTTTTTTATTTCGGGCGATTTAAAGGGACAAAATCGATTGCGCAAATGTTGCGCAGCGCCCCGTTCGGCGAATTTTGAACCTAGGTCCATANTCCAAATTTTCGGCAAAAAAATTGCCAACTGATGTTTTTTATCAATTGCAATTTTGTTCAAATTTTTCTGTTTATACCTGTAGATTTCGATCTAGAGTGAACTTTGAACGCATATTTTTTTCATTTCGGATGATTTAAAAGGACAAAATCGATTGCGCAAACTTTGCGCAGCGGTCCTTTCGGCGAATTTTGAAGTTAGGACCATAAGAGATGGCGCATAATACATCTCATGATGATGTCTAGAAGTATATAGCGTATTTTAAATGAATATTTCGAAATTTTCGGCAAAAAAATACTCAATGAATTTTTTTTATCAATTGCAATTTTCTTCAAATTTTTCTGCTTATACCTGTAGATTTCGATTTAGAGTGAAGTTTTGGCCCAATTTTTTTTCATTTCGGGCGATTTAAAGGGACAAAATCAATTGCGCAAACTTTGCGCAGCGGCTCTTTCGGCGAATTTTGAACCTAGGACCATGAGAGATGGCTCATAATACATCCTATGATGATATCTAGAGGTATATAGCGTATTTTGAATGATTATTTCCAAATTTTCGGTAAAAAAAATTGCCAATTGATTTTTTTTATCAATTGCAATTTTCTTCAAATTTTTCTACTTATACCTGTAGATTTCGATGAACTTAGAGTGAACTTTGAGCCCGTATTTCTTTCATTTCGGATGATTTAAAAGGACAAAATCGATTGCGCAAACTTTGCACAGCGGCTTTTTCGGCGAATTTTGAAGTTAGCACCATAAGAGATGGCGCATAATACATCTCATGATGATATCTAGAAGTATATAGCGTATTTTAAATGACTATTTCGAAACTCTCGGTAAAATAATACCCAATTCATTTATTTTATCAATTGCAATTTTCTTCAAATTTTTCTGCTTATACCTGTAGTTTTCGATTTAGAGTGAATTTTTGGCCCAATTTTTTTTTATTTCGGGCGATTTAAAGGGACAAAATCGATTGCGCAAATGTTGCGCAGCGCCCCGTTCGGCGAATTTTGAACCTAGGTCCATAAGAGATGGCTCATAATACATCCCATAATGAAATCTAAAGGTATATAGCGTATTTTGAATTATTATTTTCAAATTTTCGGTAAAAAAAATTGCCAATCGATTTTTTTTTATCAATTGCAATTTTCTTCACATTTTTCTATTTGTACCTGTAGATTTCGATGTAGAGTGAACTTTGAGCCCATATTTCTTTCATTTCGGATGATTTAAAAGGACAAAATCGATTGCGCAAACTTCGCGCAGCGGCTCTTTCGGCGAATTTTGAAGTTGGCACCATATGAGATGGCGCATAATACATCTCATGATGATATCTAGAAGTATATAGCGTATTTTAAATGACTATTTCGAAATTTTCGGCAAAAAAATACCCAATTCATTTTTTTTTTATCAATTGCAAATCTCTTCAGATTTTTTTTACTTATACCTGTAGGTTTTGATGTAGAGTGAATTTTGGGCCCATATTTTTTTTATTTCGGGCGATTTAAAGGGACAAAATCGATTGCGCAAACTTTGCGCAGCGGCTCTTTCAGCGAATTTTGAACCTAGCACCATGAGAGATTGCTCATAATATATTCTATGATGATATCTAAAGGTATATAGCGCATTTTGAATGATTATTTTCAAATTTTCACTAAAAAAATTGCCAATTGATTGTTTTTATCAATTGCAGGTTTCTTCAAATTTTTCTATTTATACCTGTAGATTTAGATCTAGAGTGAACTTTGACACCATATTTTTTTCGTTTCGGGTGTTTGAAAGGGACAAAATCGATTGCGCAAATCTTGCACAGCGTATAGTTCGGCGAATTTCAAGGTTAGGACAATAAGAGAGGGTTTATAATACATCTCATGATGATATCTGGAGGTATCTGACGTGATTTCGATAATTATTTCAAAATTTTGTCATTTTCAAAAAATTTTCAACTCTCTTTAAAAATTAAAAATTGCCGGAAATTATTGGATTCAAATGGCTCAGAATTGCCTAACTCGTAGAGAATTACTATCCCCTTAGAATATTTTTTCTGGCCTTCTGGCCGATTTTCAAAATCTAGTCCGCCTTTTCAACTTTTCAAAAAAATGTACCACAAAGTGTGTTCCAGACGACTTAGAATCACATGAAACGCGGAGATTTACAATCCCCTGGGAAAATTATTTTCTGATCACTTTGCCGATATCAAAATTTTTTTCAAAGTCCATTTTGAACTTCTCAAAAATAGGTCCCAAAAAGTTAATCTCAGATGACTCAGAATCACCTAAAACATGGATATTTCGTATCCCCTAATTGAGTGTTTTTGCGATAATTTCCGATTTTTTTTGCATCAACGCCTCTTTCAGCGAATTTCAAAGTTAGGACCATAGGAGAGGGCTCATAATACACGTCATGATGGAACCTAGGAGCATTTAGGGTATTTTTGATGTTTATTTCCAAATTATCTCGATATCTTTCCCCGATTGGAAAATTCATTTCTCCCCCCCTAATTAAGATGAAGGAATGAAACCGATGCCGATCGATCGAGAATTAAATTCTCAACAAATGACAGCGGTTTCATTCTTTAATCTCAAGTAGGAGCGGAGGAATGAATTTTCAAAAGCGCGGAGAAACCCCGAACGGTTCTTCGGTGTCGATTGAGCCCGGAGAGGCCCCCCCTATTGGAAAATTCATTCCTCCGCTCCTACTTGAGATTAAGTAATGAAACCGCTGTCATTTATTGAGAATTTAATTCTCTATCGATCGGCATCGGTTTAATTGCTTCAACTTGATTAGGGTGGGAGAAATGAATGAATTTTCCAATCGGGAGAGCCTCTCCGGGCTCACTCGACGTCGGAAAGCCGTTCGGGGTTTCTCCGCGCTTTTGAAAATTTATTCCACCGTTCCTAACTGAGATTGAGAAATGAAACCGATGTCATTTATTAAAAATATAATTCTCAATCGGTAAACTTTGGTTTCATTACTTCATTTCAATTAGGGAGAGGAGAAATTAATTTTTGAATCAGAAGAACTTGTTCGGAGTTACTGCGCGTTTCGAAAATTCATCCTCCTCTCCTAATAGAGATTAAGGAATGAAACCACTGTCATTTATTGAGAATTTAATTCTCTATCGATCGGCATCGGTTTAATTGCTTCAACTTGATTAGGGTGGGAGAAATGAATGAATTTTCCAATCGGGAGAGCCTCTCCGGGCTCACTCGACGTCGGAAAGCCGTTCGGGGTTTCTCCGCGCTTTTGAAAATTTATTCCACCGTTCCTAACTGAGATTGAGAAATGAAACCGATGTCATTTATTAAAAATATAATTCTCAATCGGTAAACTTTGGTTTCATTACTTCATTTCAATTAGGGAGAGGAGAAATTAATTTTTGAATCAGAAGAACTTGTTCGGAGTTACTGCGCGTTTCGAAAATTCATCCTCCTCTCCTAATAGAGATTAAGGAATGAAACCACTGTCATTTATTGAGAATATTATTCTCGATCGATAGATGTTGCGTTCATTCCCACGACGCCCGCGGGAGGGGGGGGGGGAGAAATGAATCTTCCAATCAGGGGAGCCCCTCCGGCCTCACTCGATGTCAGAGAGCCGTTCGGGGTTTTTCCGCGCTTTCGAAAATTCATTCCTCCGCTCCTACTTGAGATTAAGGAATGAAACCGATGGCATATATTGAAAATATAATTCTCGTTCGACCCGCATCAGTTTCATTCCCTCATCACAATTAGTGGGGGGAGAAATCGATTTTTTAATGGGGAGAACTTGTCGGCAGTCACTCATAACGAGTTGTTCCAAAGAGGATAGACTAAAGTAGAGGCTCAGATCTCCGGGTTTCGGTGACCCCAAGCCAAAAATAGTACGACTCCAACGGAGGGATGGCGCCACGGACGAATCTGACGGTTGGGCAAACTCCCTCATGTATAGATATTCCAAATTTTTATTTTTTTCCTCATTGAAGTAGTTTTGAAGATAATTGCAAACTAATAAAAAATATTTGCTAGTTAGTACTTTTTTAAAAATAAATTTTTGAAAAATCATCCCTGAAAAAAAAGGCGTTATATCCCCCCTATTTCATTATTTCCAAAAAATTTTATCACCAATCGGTAGCAAATTGTTTGAAGATTTTTGCGAGTTAAGAAACAATCGTCAATGCACTCCTATTATTGTGTAAATAAACAATTCCAATTTCAACTGAAAACCAGAGTTGATGACCAGAATTTGTAGCAGAGATGTCAGACAAGATATGAATGTTTTTGTGGGCTCAAATGAAAGAGCGGGTNAGGCCCGAGTTTGTAGCAGAGATGTCAGACAAGATATGAATGTTTTTGTGGGCTCAAATGAAAGAGCGGGTCGAGAAATGGCGTACTAAAGCCTCTAAACAAGACAAATGTCTCTAAAGATGATGTCTGTTTTCAATTGAAAAGCGCAATTGTGACAACATTGTCCAGTGGGGTCTAGGAGTCTCCCCTGGTGCAAAACCATCTTTAGAGGCCCTAGCACGCCATTTCTCGACCCGCTCTTTCATTTGAGCC
>NW_021681024.1:318897-320450 GCF_001412515.2 Diachasma alloeum
AGGAGTCTCCCCTGGCTCAAAACCATCTTTAGAGGCCCTAGCACGCCATTTCTCGACCCGCTCTTTCATTTGAGCCGAAAAAGACATTCATGTTTTGTCTGACATCGCTGCTACAAACTCTGGTCATCAACTCTGGTTTTCAGTTGAAATTGGAATTGGTAATTTACACAATAATAGGATTGCATTGACGATTTTTTCTTAACTCGCAAAATTCTTCAAACAATTTGCTATCGATTGGTGATAAAATTTTTTGGACATAATGAAATAGAGGGGATAACGCCTTTTTTTTCAGAGGTGATTCTTCAAAAATTTATTTTAAAAAAAGTATTAACTAGCAAATGTTTTTTATTAGCTAGCAATTTCCTTCAAAACTACTTCAATGAGGAAAAAAATAAAAATTTGGAATATCTATACATGAGGGGCTAATTGTTAGGATCTCAGCACGCCCAGCCGTCAGATTCGACCGTGGCGCCATCCCTCCGTTGGGGTCGTACTAATTCTGACTTGGAGTCACCGAAACCCCGAGATCTGAGCCTCTACTTTAGTCTATACTGTTTGAGCCCAGACCAGTAAAAAGTGCAATGCTAAGGGCGCGTTTCGCAATCGACTTAGTAGCAGTAGCAGTACTGTAACCCTATCTAATTTCGCTTTACTGCAGCTACAGTAGTTGATTCCGAAACGCACCCTATTACGCCATTGCGCAACTCCTCTGCGCACATTCATCATGGCGGCTGGCCACTGGCAGGGGATGGAGAGTTTTGGCGTTCGTCCGCGGATTTTCGGTGCGAAAGGGGATTAAACCGGGGAAATAATTATTAATCGTGCAATAATCAGTTAATATTGAGTGCNCGACTTAGTAGCAGTAGCAGTACTGTAACCCTATCTAATTTCGCTTTACTGCAGCTACAGTAGTTGATTCCGAAACGCACCCTATTACGCCATTGCGCAACTCCTCTGCGCACATTCATCATGGCGGCTGGCCACTGGCAGGGGATGGAGAGTTTTGTTTTGGCGTTCGTCCACGGATTTTCGGTGAGAAAGGGGATTAAACCGGGGAAATAATTACTAATAATACAATAATCAGCTAATATTCATGGCAAGAAATGATTTTATCAAAAAATCAGACTTTATTATTGCATTATTGCAAAATCGAGACGTATAAAGAGTGCAATGTCAAAAACATCATTACTGTACAACTTATCTGCGCACTTGTCTGCAGGGTTTGGTGTTCGTCCGCGGATTTTCGGTGAGAAAGGGGATCAAACCGGGGAAATAATTATTTTTCATGCAATAATCAGTTAACATTCATGGCAAGAAAGGATTTTATCACAAAAACTCACACTGTATTATTGCATTATTACAGAATCGAGACGTAGAAAAAGTGCAAATGCCAAAAACACGGCTAGTGCGCAACTTCTCTGCGCACATCCATCATGGCGGCCGGCCTCTGGTACTGCACGAATAGAAAAGGATCCACGTGAAAAGTGGAATTGTTGGAGTTGGATTGGAATATATGCCAAGCTGACGCCGGGTGTTTCAACGACCGGTGAGTC
>NW_021681025.1:0-1105 GCF_001412515.2 Diachasma alloeum
ATGAATCAAACATGTAAATACCATGCTGAGGATGAAAAATGTGTGACCGGTCTTCAAACGGAAAATCTGTCGATGAAAGAGGAGAATGTGGAAAAATATATCAATCAATTCCTCTTTTTCATGAATGAACCAATGAGTGATAAAGATATGTACCCTCAGGATTTCTGGGGATGATTTCAGAGACATTTTTCCATTCCTTGAATGAAACTTAACACGATTATGGTCGGATAATGAATAAAACAGTTGATAATTCTCGACCACATATAATTCAAACAGGATTGCATCATCTGCATGATGAACTCGATGAAATGAAAATCGAACAGCAGCAAGTCTCACAGATCTTCATGATGCTATCAAGTTAATTGAGGACTTGGCCAAGAACGGAACTTTTTATGGACAACCGTATTATACTATGATGAATCGAATGAGGGATTGGTCTGATCATTTGACAATGGAGTTGGATAATTATCAATATACTTTGCAGACAATCATCGACGCTGTATATTTAGCGAAGGCGGGTGTGATTCACCCAGAATTATTTACATACGAGATACTTGAGAATGCTGTCAATCATTTTATTACAACAAATCAGGACCGATCATTGGTTTTCCTCTGTCGAGTGAACAATTGCACTCCGAGAAATTAATGAAAATTTCCAAGATAAATGTTGGTTTTGAGGAGGGAAAATTAATAGTGGTATTGGACATTCCTCTTTTAAAGTCAGCGGTTTACTACCTGTACAAAATGTATCCATATCCTACGGCTCAAGTGTTCGGCCACCGCCAAGGGTCAGCGTACATTCAACCTAGGGGTGACTACCTGCTAGCTTAGTCAATATCATGATACCCTAGCACGCTCCGAGGACATTGCCAGATGCCTGTCTGTGGATAATCATCAGTATATTTGTAAACTAAAGTATCCATTCTACGATGCCACTTATGAACCGATTTGTGAGGCTGCAATGTTTATGACTGGAAGAAAACTGTCCCCACTTGCTAATTGTAGTATCAAACTGAGTTCCACCTTTGCGTCATATTGGAAGCAAACAGAAAAGGGCTGGCTATACTCAGTGCCCGAGAGAGAGGAGGTGAATTTTTCATGTGGA
>NW_021681025.1:1201-1766 GCF_001412515.2 Diachasma alloeum
CGATGCCACTTATCAACCGATTTGTGAGGCTGCAATGTTTATGACTGGAAGAAAACTGTCCCCACTTGCTAATTGTAGTATCAAACTGAGTTCCACCTTTGCGTCATATTGGAAGCAAACAGAAAAGGGCTGGCTATACTCAGTGCCCGAGAGAGAGGAGGTGAATTTTTCATGTGGAGGAGAGTGGAGAGATGCAATGAATATCTCAGGCACAGGAATTCTTCAAGTTAAGACAGGATGTGAGGCTTATACATCATATGCAACGATGATTGGCTATCAACAATTTGTAGAAATATCAGCGGAATATATCACTGCTAGAAATCTCAATGTTACTCAGATGGTGCAAAAATACGTTGAATATCTCCCACAATATTATGTACAACTAGATGAGTTTTTATATGAGTGTAAAAAAGATGAGCAATCATCCGTCACAATATTATTTTTTGCAGCAGCAGCAGTGGGAATGTTTTTTCTTTGGCTTGTAGCATTATTGTTGTTGTTGTTCCGGGTAACAAAAGAAGATGAAACTGGTAGCATAGTCGTTGGGTGGATTAAAGAGACACAT
>NW_021681025.1:1900-3300 GCF_001412515.2 Diachasma alloeum
GCAGCAGCAGTGGGAATGTTTTTTCTTTGGCTTATAGCATTATTGTTGTTGTTGTTCCGAGTAACAAAAGAAGATGAAACTGGTAGCATAGTCGTTGGGTGGATTAAAGAGACACATGTATGAGGCATTTTACTGAATAAAAAAACTTTTTTTTTCCTAACAAACTATGTTTTTATTTCTCCCATCCATAATTTTTTTACGAATTATTTACAATATTATTATTCTTAAAACCCAGAAGGCAAAGTATCTGTCGTATTTGGCAGGAGAATGCGCTTATCATCATGCCAACTCAGAGCTAGTTTAGTTTGATTGATCGTGAACACATCGTGTTTGATCGATCTAATCATATTCTGTGACATCCACACATTTTTATGTTGGTTCAAACAGGCGTTATAGTCTTCAAATGTAATACGTTTCAATGCTGATTTTTTCACTCCTTTGGCCCGCGATTTTTCTCGATCTTCACCAGACACTTTAAAACTATACATTTTTGCTCGGAGCCCCACGAACTCAGTCATAATCTTGCCTTGATGTTCGTCTTTCATTACACCTAATTTCTTCTTATTCTTTAGAGGTATATTATATACATTATTTATTGGATAATCAGAAGTGTCGAATTTATCAATATCATTTTTCATAATTTCATAAATATCCTCTACTCTGAAATGATAAATAAGACTATCCGTGTCTGTGTACAATAGTTTTGCCCTATCCTTAAAAGTTTTTTTCACATAATTATAGTAAAAATCATAAATGTATGTTTTAGAAATATCTAGAATACGAAAGCCTGCGTATATTAGTTTATTAAATTTAATTTTCGTTCGGCTCATTTGGATTATTACCAAATCCTTATCGAAAATAATACTACTATGAAAGTTGGGTTTCGATATCCAACTCTCAGCACCCCATCGTCCATCCCATCTTGATACGAGTTTCACATCATGATGTTTCCTGACATTTTCCATTGTTTTTCCGAAAACCGCGTTATTCATCAATTTATAAAAATTTTTTTCAAAGTCATTCTGAGAATTTTTTCGATAATTAGTATTTAAATCAATATAATTTTTTAACCACGAGTTTTGAGAAAACTTCAAGATTCTATGAATTTTAGTGATTTTTACGCCCAAACTACAATATTGTTTGAGATTTTTATAATAAATCACATAATTTTTTTTGGAGTTCAACATGGTCAATAATTTTGGTAACTTGGCCTGACCGTTTGGAGGGATTATGTGTTCCGGGCACAATGGTAAATCTTTATGCTCTTCATGCAATTCCTGCGGGTATTCCAGATCAACCTCCAGGATGTATCCAGTCTCTGAGTCATCTGGAATGCTCAGGATGTTGAGGGATGACCAACCTTCCATCCAACAGAAATTCCCACTCGGCAAATGATGTCT
>NW_021681025.1:3804-5713 GCF_001412515.2 Diachasma alloeum
TCAGTCAGAGCCCTGCGTGGTAGCATCTTTAATAGTTTTTTGGCTTCAAATACAAGCCCATTCCCTTTTTATAAGGTTTAAGATGTAAACTTCTGCCGAGTGCGATAGCCTCCACAGTTTCATTATGTCTTTTATTTTCGGCGAGTTGTTGTTTGGCGGCTTTGGCACTATTCACAGCTTTAGGAATTCCAGCAGCTCCTCCAGCTAATGCCCCCGTGGCACTCAATCCGGCAAATAATGGCACGAGAAATGGTAAGATTCCCCCAATTTTTGATGGAACAGGAATAACTCGTGGAATAGTAACTCTACTTCTCCCTCCAACCCGTTTGATGGCTACTCTTGCACCGTTGAGTGCCGTCCTAATAGCATCATGTGACCCAGTATTCAATTTGATTGACTTCTTGGCAGCTTTGATGATTGCCCCAATTGTGACTCGCTTTTTAGGTTTCCCTTTCCTCTTCTTCTTAGCCACACGTTTTTTCACTCCCATACCTGTTTTTTTTCTAGTCTGCATGACAATGCCCGATTTTTTCACGCCTGTGCCTGATTTTTTCATACCCATGTCTAATTTTCTTACACCCGTGCCTGATTTTTTCATACCCATTCCTAATTTTGTTTTAGCTTTCATAGCGTTAGTTACCAATAAAGCGGCTGCCTTACCCTTTTGAGTAGGCAATGTCATGCGCCTTACAAGCAGCATCGAGTGGATTAATCCCAGGATCTCCTCGAGCTAATCTTTTCGTTAATTTCGTGCCTGGTCCACAGTACTGGTAGCCTGGCAAATGCAATTCAACGGGAAGATTGTTGATGACGTTGTTCAACAATCCTTTCCCCTTTTTACTAGCGCGCGATCTGTGCACAATCATGTCTGAAGCGGAACTGACTATTTTTTGCTATTAAACAATCAACTTATAGGTTTTGGCCGCAGTTGTCATAAAGATGAAGTTCAGTATACATCTCAGCGGTTTACCTGTCATTAATTTCGATTTAGTAACTGTGAAAGATACCAATAAACCGAAACGTCACGGCCAATTGCTACCAAATACGATTCGCGCGGTTTTCTGTGGCTCATCAAATTGTGGGAAAACTAATGCCCTACTGAGTCTCATAATTTATCCTAATGGTCTCAGGTTTTCGAATATTTATGTGTATTCAAAGTCCCTCAATCAACCCAAATATGAATTTTTACAAAGTTTACGGGAACCTCTTGATGATATGAAGTATTATCCATTCTCACACAATGAGGAAGTTGTCTCGGTAGATAATGCAAAAGAGCATTCACTGTTCATATTCGACGATGTGGCATGCGAAAAACAAAATAATATCAAGGCATATTTTTGTATGGGGAGACATAAAAATGTTGACAGTTTTTATTTGTGTCAGTCATATGCTCGCATCCCAAAACATTTGGTGCGTGACAATGTCAATTTTCTCGTATTATTTAAACAGGATGAAATGAATTTGAGACATATTTATAACGATCATGTGAACACAGATATGTCATTCGAGAAATTCAAAGAATTGTGCTCAGCCTGTTGGAAAGACAATTATACTTTTCTAGTTATCGATAAAGATAGTGACGTTGATGGGGGTCGATATAGAAAAAATTTCGATTGTTTCATTCGAATAAATAACAGTTGTGGGAGGAAGAAGTAAACAGTTGTGAGATAGATTCCAGCGAGTCAACATGCCTCCCCACAAGGGTGAATTGTCCAAACAACAAGAGCTTTTACGTCAAATTTCCAATGCACGAAAAGCTATTCAACGAAAACATAACCTGTCGAAATTAGGCAGAGAGAATGTTGATGAAGCAAAGAATGAAGTTCTCAAACCCATTGTGAGACCGCTTCAGGAATTAGCCGCTCGAAATGTGAAATCATTCGATGACAGTAGACAAAAAATTGAATTG
>NW_021681025.1:5821-13660 GCF_001412515.2 Diachasma alloeum
GAAAACTCAAGTTCAGACATGTCAAGTGGAGCCAGGTGTCAATGTTTGAAGAAGAAGAGGAGCCCCTTCTATGATTTCTACAGCAGCGAATTAGTTAACCCTTTCATCCCTCGCGGCGGTGTACTGAGAAGTTTGGGTATACTAATTGATTAATTAATCAATCGATCCTCGAATTTAGCCATGATCTGGGGAATTAATCTGCGCATCAAACCGCGACCTGCGAATTAATTAACCCCTTCATTCACCCCCTCGCGGGGTGGATTGACTCGGTCACCGAGAAGGTCCTTTGTAACGCAAAACCGCGAATTAAATTGATTAACCAGCGAATTAAATAACCCTTTCATCACTTCGAGGGAAAAAATCGTGAATTAATTAATCAAACCGCGAATTAAAACGCGAATTAATTAACCCTTTCATCCCTTCGAGGGAAAATGGCGAATTAATTAATCAAACCGCGAATTAAACCGCGAATTAATTAACCCTTTCATCACTTCGAGGGAAAAATCGTGAATTAATTAATCAAACCGCAAATTAAACCGCGACCCCGCGAATTAATCAACCTTTTCATCACTTTGAGGGAAAAACCGCGAATTAATTAACCCTTTCATCACTTCGATGGAAGAAATTGCGAATTAATTAATCAAACCGCGAATTAAACCGCGACTCCGCGAATCAAACCGCGAATTAAACCGCGTCCCTGCGAATCAAACCGCGAATTAAACCGCGAGCCCGCGAATTAATTAACCCTTTCATCACTTGGAGGGGAAAATCGCGAATTATTTCATCAAACCGCGAATTAAACCGCGACCCCGCAAATCAAAGCGCGAATTAAACCGCGACCCCGCGAATGAATCAACCACCCACCCACCCACTTTCATCTGACCCCCCTTACTGGGCCCCAACGACCAGGTCGACGCCAAAAACGTTGTGCCAGAACCCGCATTATATGACTACTATTGTTTTATTATATTTCCAGAATTTGTGGTTTTTGTCGTTCTGATAGATTTGTAAATTGTTAGTATATCATCGAATTCAAGTGGCACATTTTTTCGTCAACAGGAATCAGTAGTATTTTGTTCTCATCATTATTCGTTTCGACCTTCGCCTGCGTACACCTCGTTTCCCCTTCCTTCTAAAAATTAGAAAATTCAGGATTAATTTTCAAAATTTCAAACTGAAAATTAAGCCTATTGAAGTATTAAGGATGCTTCTATTCTGAGCACCAAGATAATTTTTTTTATCTGTGGATTTCTATTTAGAATCGTTTGAGAATCATTATTGATTACAAACCGAATAAAATTCCAAGAGTAATATAGTTTCTATTTCAGAAAACAAAGAAAGACTACGAGGAGAACGGTTCCCCGACTTATTATCCGCGTCAAAATATCGCTGAAAAAATATTCGCGACAAAAATGACCTTCCAACAAAATAACCGCAAAAAAAACCGTCCAAAGTAAATTGGCAATGTAAAAAACAACAATTTTCAAATAAATTACGTACAAAGTTCTAAACCAACATGGAAATGAAATAATTACCGTCAGTTTCAGTTGACGTCGTGAACACACAAAGTAAATTGGCAATGTATTTTAAGAAGACATGTTTATTACAACAAAAAAACAACAATTTTCAAATAAATTACGTACAAAGTTGTAAACCAACATATCATGAGTAAATATTCAACAAATTTTGTTTTATTTACATTTTATATTTCACAAACATACCATTGGAGAACATTGGATATTTTGTTACAGAGTTATTTCTGCGGAAGGTTATTTTTGCCGCGGATATTATTCCGCGGATATTTTGTCGCGGATATTTTGTCGCGGATAATAAGTCGGGGCACCGAGGAGAACGTTTGTAAAAAGGTAATTTTTTTGTTTTCATCTGAATAGGAATCCGGGGAATTATTCAGTCTTCTAAAAATTCATTAGATTTTCTGAATAATTGCATAGCATTGTTCACTTCCTCAGGAGTTGACTCACAAAATTATTATTTGTTGTTAACAGTGATAGCCATTTTATATGATGGGTCATATGGAAAAGTGAAAGGGAATCAATCAAAATTGAAAATTATTCCTTGAGTTCGATTATTAATCATTCATAGCATTGATTGCGTCGTTTTCTGTCTATTATAGTAATTTTAATTATGTATTTATCAATGAAGACTGGGAAAGATTCAAGAGATTGAGATTTGGATGAAGACAATCGTGTTGATTTTCTTGAAAATGATTACCCATAGTCAGAAACAAATAATTTCTAAGGAAAAGGTTTAAATTTGTATTAAAAAAAATAAAAAAGTATTTGTTTGTATTGAAAGAAAAATTTGGTACTAAATCTTTTCTGTAGAGCAAAAAAAATGATTCAACATTCTAGGATGAACCCCAATAACAAGTCATCCTCATTTTTTTACAAGTTCATTTGATATTTTTTTGCACAAATATTCACCTATTTTGTCTTGTCTTTCTTTTTTGATGTTCATTGGAAGCGCTTTGTGTTGTCTCATCATCTACATCTAATATTGGTGGGATTGCAAGTCGATTACTGCCATTTGGCAGACGTCTCCAAAGCAGAACTCGCCCCTGAAAGTTGTCAGGGACCTCCACGTTTGGGTCGTAATGAATAATTCCTTCGTCCATTCTTTCTTCTCTCTTGAAGCTAACAGCTGTATGTATGTGGCATCGACTTTCTTTTTTTTTATCAAGCTCATTTTTTTCTGTAAAATCAAAAAGGGTGCAATCGAACTTTTATTGTTGAGTACAATTGAGAGAAGAGTCACACGACTCTCTGAAATTTATTTATTGAAGATTGCACGTGTTGAGTTTTCTCTCTTGGGGTTTATTATGAGAAAAAAATGAAAATATAGTGGTACTAAAAATATAGTAGTACTGAAAATATATTATTATTCATATTACTTACCTGTGGATAAAAGCCAATTGAATTTTTTTTGAGACATTAAACAAAATCACTTCAGTGAATTATCTTCCATCCAGGAACATTTTTGGCTAATCTAGTATTGCCAGCTCGCCGCTTTTGTCAGGTGTCCGGAATCCTCCCCAGACTTGAATCATTTGATTTCCTATTTCTACAATTTCTATTTTCGTCATTTGCATCACTTTTACGTTTATGAAATTAATTTATCAAGTTCTTCTGCGGTAAAAATGTCATTTTCTTTTGTACATTCATAACTCCACTCGTGGAATCACCAGGACTGAGTGCTGGTTTCTTCGATTGCAATAATTTAGAATCAATTTCATCACATGTAGTTGACACAATTTTTAGATTTTAATTTCATGTCCTCAGCATTGGTGCAAATTTCGCAACACTGTTCGAATTACTGGCCATTACATTATCCTTGGTTCTGTAGTGAGCAGTTCCACGTCAAAACGTGAGGCGATAAAAGTCGATGTCAGAGATTTCCTTGGCGATTTTTTTCCTGAAAGCTTGTCTACAAACGAACATTTTGAAAAAAAAATAATTAAAAAATATTGAAAATTGATGGAGTCATGATTTTTTGAAAATTTTGATTTTTTTTGAATTGATAAATTGAGGTGATTTTTTTCTTCAAATTAACACCGATATCTAATTTCGGTCTTGAGCTATTAAATTGCCCTTTAGCACACAAAATAAACATTAAAAAACCTTCAAAATGAGATGTCATACGTGGCATTCCATGCGATTCTACTGGCTTTATTAGAGAAAACGTGTTTTTTTTTCAATTTCAATTATCTCAAATCACGTCATTTTTTAAAAATCTGAAATTTTCACCAAAAATCGTCAGTTAGTTGATGAATATTTCGATGGCAATTAAAGTTATTTCTTCGCAGTAGTTCACTAGAAATTAATGTTTCAATCATGGAAACTAATAAAAAATGTAAAAAATNCGATTTGACCGATTTCGTGAAGGAAACGTATTTCTCTTTAGTAATTGGGATTAATGTCACTGCGCCTTGGAATTGTTTCGCAAGAGATTTATTAAAACAATGTGAGTCATAACCTGACAAATTGTGAAAAACTACTGGATTACACAGGATTCTNAAATCTGAAATTTTCACCAAAAATCGTCAGTTAGTTGATGAATATTTCGATGGCAATTAAAGTTATTTCTTCGCAGTAGTTCACTAGAAATTAATGTTTCAATCATGGAAACTAATAAAAAATGTAAAAAATGAGGGTTAATTATCGGCTGATCTTGGAGATGGGTGGATTTTCGATGAAATACTCGTAAACGGAGAACTTTTTTGATTATTCTATTCATGTATACCATGAGGGCGGTAGTTCTCGGACAGTTAAGGGTAACCCAATCATCAATAGCGCATTATTCGGTCATTTTTTAGTCAAATATGAAGTCTACCGTTTCGAAAGTTATCTTTGATGTTTTTGGAACAAGAATGAGCTTGATTTCGATTGAAAAACTCAGAAATTTCATGAATATTTATAAAAACAAAACACAGCTCCCTGGATTGAGTTCTCAGACACCAAAAATCCACCCGTGTCAGTTCTCGGACGACATGGTCAAGCATCTGAAGGGTCCAATTTGACGAGGGTCAAGCACCTGAAGGGTTCAATTTAACCCATTGCGCCACCATCGTCTGTCCCCACTCTATAGCTCCGCGCGAGCGACAGAGGTGGGGATGGCGCGCCCAGGCACGTATGTGCGGTACCGTTAAAAAATCATAGGCGCTAGCGTTGAGAGAGAGAAAAACGGGAAAACGTAATTTTATAATTTTTTCTATTGCATGTATTTTGTAGTTTATAATAAAGACACTGAATACAACAATAAAAAAATACGTTACCTCAGTATTTGGGATCATCAAAATTTAATTTTGCAAAACGAAATTGACAAAAGTGATTTCTTTTCTATGAATCAGTAGGAAAATCGAAGAATGGAATGACTAAACTCAACTGCAGAACTGCTGAATATCTTTGAATCTAGATGGCGAGATTTTTGCAGAAACCTTTGTTATAAAGTAGAGTCGCATCTACAAAAAAGTTCATCACAAAAATTTCGCAATCTCTCGTCGATTCCCAGATATTCTTCAAAAGACTAATTGTTCCGCTGATTTGCTCTATTGAGTTGTTGATTTTTGTCTTTGACAACAGTTTTCGATAATTATCTTTCAATTTATGAGGGATATCGAATTTTTCGTGATTAATTTTTCTGTAGGGTGATAAAAGAAAGAAAAAAAAAGAAATTTCGTAGGGCGGAATGACAGCTACAAAATTTTTGCTCTTTGGTAGATTCTAAAGTATCCGCAAACAAAAACTCTACAAAAATGTTCTTCCCGGATACAAAAAATTGACTTAGAACGAATTATCACATTTACGGTTCCACTTTCTCGATCTCGTGGAACCCATGGGCTTGTCTGAAGCAGAAATCTTTACAAAGAGCCATTTGGCAACCCACACATTGCCAAGTTGTACGTATTGCTAAGCCTCTTTTGGTTCTCCTCCCCTCTCGAGCACACTCCAAGCAGTTTCTTGCACTAATATGTTCCAACTCATGTGGCACATCGTCGAGAGAATTAGTGTTAATAGTACAATGTTGAATAGATCGTCTTCGTGAAGAAAAATCTCCAATCATTTGACGCACCAAATTCTCTCGAAACTCAAGCTGGTCAGGAGGTTTACTTCGATGATAGGGTCTAGCTGTTCCATCTCGAAGAATGGAAGCATTGACGATGCAGACATTGATGATAAAGTAAAGCACATACTTCCACCACTTAACTGTTGTACGCCCAACTGAATAATACGAGAGTTTTTGATCGCATAAATCTACTCCACCCATGCCTTGATTATATTTTGCCACAGGTAATGGACACTGTATGGACTTTTGACTTCCTCTTCTTTCATTTCTGCGTTTTTCAACACGTATCAGTGGATTGCCATTATTAGAGATCATTGAAATATCACGCTTGTCGTGCCACACCGTTGCTGTGGTGTCACCTCTCTGCATTTGAATGCAATCACCAGGCTTCAGCTTTAGCTTGGCGGGTTTACGAAATTCCTCGGGCTACTCTTTCCTATTTGCTCGAATTGTACCACAACTGTACAATTTGCGCAACATCAGAAGCTCCACAAGACGAACAGAAGAAAAGAAATTGTCGAAGAAAACATGATGGAACTTTCCAGAAAAAGGCTCAGTCATGTTTAATACCACCTGTTCCCCTAGAAGTAGGCTCTTGTCCTGGGTCGGCTCTTTCTTCCCTAGATAAATCTTCATCCCAAGCATATAACCACTCTTCGGGTCTGCAATTGTCCACACTTTTATTCCCCACTTAGTTGGTTTTGCGGGCATGTACTGTTTGATTAACAACCTGCCATTGAACGCGATCATCGCCTCATCCACTGAGAGGTCTTGACCGGGCTGAAAACACGTTTCAAATTTCTTCGTCACTTCAAGTACTGGTCTCACAGTTGACAGTATGTCACTTGTATCTCAGGTTTCCTCGTCGACTAAATGGAGCTACTTGTTGATATGTAGAAAACGTGTGTAAGTCATCGCATTAGATACGAGAGGACATAGAACGAAGTCTCCAAAGAAATAATGCTTCACAGTGGGTGCCTTGATGATACCCATATAAATCAGAATCCCGAAGTAGGCCCTCATCTCTGGTGCTGTCACTGGTATCCATCTGGAATCGACTCTATCTTTTACTCGCTGTGAATGTTCAGCATATCTGTTTGTTTCTCGTGCTATGCCCTCATAAAAATTTACATCAAGAAAGAGCTCTAGATAGTCGTATTCAGTAGCATCCACGGGTAAATCATGGCGTGGTCCTCTACGTAGCTTGAAATCTTCCACGGGGTGATCGACGACCAGCTTCGACCACTGCTGTAGTGTGGGGGCCTCATTGTCAGAATCATCGGCTTCAGAACCCGAAGAGTAATTCCAAGGGCGATCGGACACATCACTGTCATCATCTCCTAAATCCTCTGAATCGTTTATTTTTTGTTGCAATTTTTTATTCGATACTTTCGGACGTTCTGACCTCCTGACGTCTGGTTTGTCATTGTCTTGATTTGCTTTGGTTGGTTGGTTTTTTGTGGTTTGTTTTTTTGTTGTTTTTGTTCTTCCTGTTGATCTAAAAGATGCTGTGGGAGGGTCTTTCTGACTGATTGTTTTTTTCGGAGGCTTTTTTCCATACATTATCACTGAAATATCCGTAATTCACACCAGAAACAATAATTTACAATTAATATAATGATTATGAGTGAAAAAAAATAGAAATTATTCTTTTTTCCATCATTTGAAATTATGATAATTTAATAATTTTGAGAAAAAAACAACCGTACAAGGGAAAAAACCACGTCAACGTTTTCAGCGTTTTGACTATATCCAAATGGACAAAAATATGAAATATTCAATAATCAGATAAAGAATAATTGGGAATCAATTTGATAATAATAAAGGGGAAGAGATGAACTGAGCGAGAGAAAGAATATAGTACCAATGTTTCCACCGTTTTCCATGTCTCGGAATGATAAAAAAAATACAATATCCAATACATATACAATTTGAGAGTTTGACTATGATATTTGGTTGATTTGTAGTTCAATTTTCTATTTGGAAGAAGTAACCGAAAGACAGAAATCTCGAACCATGTCAACAGACTTACCTAACGTAACCTTAAAACTAGACTTCCAACTTCCTGGTTTGTTCACATAACTCTTGATCACGAATCAATTCACAAAATAAATAAATAATAGAGTAGAAATGAGTTTTGAAGGAAAAACAATTATGGAACACAAAAAACAGCCATACGCCCGTCGCAGTGAAAAGGTGGATACGGGCCTGACACTCGGTGTGGTGAGGAACTCATCGACGCACCAACACTCGGCC
>NW_021681025.1:16142-18289 GCF_001412515.2 Diachasma alloeum
TGCCATTTGGCAGACGTCTCCAAAGCAGAACTCGCCCCTGAAAGTTGTCAGGGACCTCCACGTTTGGGTCGTAATGAATAATTCCTTCGTCCATTCTTTCTTCTCTCTTGAAGCTAACAGCTGTATGTATGTGGCATCGACTTTCTTTTTTTTTATCAAGCTCATTTTTTTCTGTAAAATCAAAAAGGGTGCAATCGAACTTTTATTGTTGAGTACAATTGAGAGAAGAGTCACACGACTCTCTGAAATTTATTTATTGAAGATTGCACGTGTTGAGTTTTCTCTCTTGGGGTTTATTATGAGAAAAAAATGAAAATATAGTGGTACTAAAAATATAGTAGTACTGAAAATATATTATTATTCATATTACTTACCTGTGGATAAAAGCCAATTGAATTTTTTTTGAGACATTAAACAAAATCACTTCAGTGAATTATCTTCCATCCAGGAACATTTTTGGCTAATCTAGTATTGCCAGCTCGCCGCTTTTGTCAGGTGTCCGTAATCCTCCCCAGACTTGAATCATTTGATTTCCTATTTCTACAATTTCTATTTTCGTCATTTGCATCACTTTTACGTTTATGAAATTAATTTATCAAGTTCTTCTGCGGTAAAAATGTCATTTTCTTTTGTACATTCATAACTCCACTCGTGGAATCACCAGGACTGAGTGCTGGTTTCTTCGATTGCAATAATTTAGAATCAATTTCATCACATGTAGTTGACACAATTTTTAGATTTTAATTTCATGTCCTCAGCATTGGTGCAAATTTCGCAACACTGTTCGAATTACTGGCCATTACATTATCCTTGGTTCTGTAGTGAGCAGTTCCACGTCAAAACGTGAGGCGATAAAAGTCGATGTCAGAGATTTCCTTGGCGATTTTTTTCCTGAAAGCTTGTCTACAAACGAACATTTTGAAAAAAAAATAATTAAAAAATATTGAAAATTGATGGAGTCATGATTTTTTGAAAATTTTGATTTTTTTTGAATTGATAAATTGAGGTGATTTTTTTCTTCAAATTAACACCGATATCTAATTTCGGTCTTGAGCTATTAAATTGCCCTTTAGCACACAAAATAAACATTAAAAAACCTTCAAAATGAGATGTCATACGTGGCATTCCATGCGATTCTACTGGCTTTATTAGAGAAAACGTGTTTTTTTTTCAATTTCAATTATCTCAAATCACGTCATTTTTTAAAAATCTGAAATTTTCACCAAAAATCGTCAGTTAGTTGATGAATATTTCGATGGCAATTAAAGTTATTTCTTCGCAGTAGTTCACTAGAAATTAATGTTTCAATCATGGAAACTAATAAAAAATGTAAAAAATGAGGGTTAATTATCGGCTGATCTTGGAGATGGGTGGATTTTCGATGAAATACTCGTAAACGGAGAACTTTTTTGATTATTCTATTCATGTATACCATGAGGGCGGTAGTTCTCGGACAGTTAAGGGTAACCCAATCATCAATAGCGCATTATTCGGTCATTTTTTAGTCAAATATGAAGTCTACCGTTTCGAAAGTTATCTTTGATGTTTTTGGAACAAGAATGAGCTTGATTTCGATTGAAAAACTCAGAAATTTCATGAATATTTATAAAAACAAAACACAGCTCCCTGGATTGAGTTCTCAGACACCAAAAATCCACCCGTGTCAGTTCTCGGACGACATGGTCAAGCATCTGAAGGGTCCAATTTGACGAGGGTCAAGCACCTGAAGGGTTCNCAACCGGGATGAGCTGCTCCGCGATATTTTCCCGTGAAGTGGCATTGGTCCCGATGTTTCACTGCTTTTTCGGTGAATGTCCAACTACAAATATGACATGTTTTAGCTGCATTATAGGCTCGCTCCATTTCAAAAGTCAAGTTCATCGGCTCATTTCTCTGTAATTCAGCATCAACTTTTATAGCTAAAATACGTAGCTGCTCAATAAACCACTCTACACAGTCTTTTCCACGATAAATAGAGAGTTCCGATTTTGAGTTATCATAGCTAAATTTCACATAAAATGCAACACTGAATGGTATNGCTAGCGTTGAGAGAGAGAAAAACGGGAAAACGTAATTTTATAATTTTTTCTATTGCATGTATTTTGTAGTTTATAATAAAGACACTGAATACAACAATAAAAAAATAC
>NW_021681025.1:18538-19645 GCF_001412515.2 Diachasma alloeum
AATCGAACCCGGGTCTCCCAGATACGCGCCGGGCACTCTTACCGACTAAGCTACCGGGAACCACAGAAATTCACTCTCAAATTCACCTCAAACACCGCCTAACCTCCTTTAGGCATTAAAGAATTCTAAGAGAATGCATTCTTTCCTGTTCACCATCGAGAATGTCGTCGTTTTCAATCATGAGAAGGTGAATTGTTCTTTCTTCCTCTTGCAGTGCGGTTGGACGATTTCTGCTCAAATAAGGGGCACAATCCATTTTTTTTCTGATTCTTCGCCACTATCAATTCCATATACACTAATCGACAATTCATTCATTTTCTCAAACTTTGGAATGTCTTTTAACTGAAGTTACCAAAGCTTTTCATGACAGTGTTGAAAGAGGGATATGAGTTTGTTCGTTGCTTGTCTCGAACGTTACAGCGAGCGGCCATAATGGACCATAAGAAGCAGTAGGCTTCGTCTTCATTTTGAACGTTCACGACAGCATGTTTCGTTTTTAATCCATTCAGGTAGTTCAACGAATCTGGATCCTCCGCGCAATGGATTATATTTATGTACACTTCTAAATTAATTATGTCAACTAATCTCCAGCCAGAGTCTCTTTCCTGGAACTCATCCGGTTTCACTAGAAGTTTTTCTCTTATGTGTTCATCAAACCGCAGTGGTCAGTTGAATCAAGATATCAGTTGAATCAAGAATTATTTCATTTTTTGTATTGAAATATTTCTCTTCTTCAATAAGATGTTCATCTCGATTAATTTCATATTTACATGTTAATATTACATTCACTTTCAAACTTCCTTCTTGTTTCAATGCATTTTTCAAAACGTACACAGAGCATTCGTCTAGCATCATCTAAAAATTTGGGTATGTCTGGATTTTTCACGTTAATGATTACACCGGTTCTCATACGACCCTCAAAAACACTTCGTAAGTCCTCCCATCGGACTCTATCAGTTAAATTACCCCTTAAGTCTCCTCCTATCACTTCCAAGTTTCTGAACCTTGCATAGAACGCTTTCAGTCGTCCTAACATGTGAGTTAAACGTCTTTTCTCACTATGACTCGCACTCCCCTTCAATAATGCATTAATTTCTTTCGATTGTC
>NW_021681025.1:29682-46142 GCF_001412515.2 Diachasma alloeum
TGCCATTTGGCAGACGTCTCCAAAGCAGAACTCGCCCCTGAAAGTTGTCAGGGACCTCCACGTTTGGGTCGTAATGAATAATTCCTTCGTCCATTCTTTCTTCTCTCTTGAAGCTAACAGCTGTATGTATGTGGCATCGACTTTCTTTTTTTTTATCAAGCTCATTTTTTTCTGTAAAATCAAAAAGGGTGCAATCGAACTTTTATTGTTGAGTACAATTGAGAGAAGAGTCACACGACTCTCTGAAATTTATTTATTGAAGATTGCACGTGTTGAGTTTTCTCTCTTGGGGTTTATTATGAGAAAAAAATGAAAATATAGTGGTACTAAAAATATAGTAGTACTGAAAATATATTATTATTCATATTACTTACCTGTGGATAAAAGCCAATTGAATTTTTTTTGAGACATTAAACAAAATCACTTCAGTGAATTATCTTCCATCCAGGAACATTTTTGGCTAATCTAGTATTGCCAGCTCGCCGCTTTTGTCAGGTGTCCGTAATCCTCCCCAGACTTGAATCATTTGATTTCCTATTTCTACAATTTCTATTTTCGTCATTTGCATCACTTTTACGTTTATGAAATTAATTTATCAAGTTCTTCTGCGGTAAAAATGTCATTTTCTTTTGTACATTCATAACTCCACTCGTGGAATCACCAGGACTGAGTGCTGGTTTCTTCGATTGCAATAATTTAGAATCAATTTCATCACATGTAGTTGACACAATTTTTAGATTTTAATTTCATGTCCTCAGCATTGGTGCAAATTTCGCAACACTGTTCGAATTACTGGCCATTACATTATCCTTGGTTCTGTAGTGAGCAGTTCCACGTCAAAACGTGAGGCGATAAAAGTCGATGTCAGAGATTTCCTTGGCGATTTTTTTCCTGAAAGCTTGTCTACAAACGAACATTTTGAAAAAAAAATAATTAAAAAATATTGAAAATTGATGGAGTCATGATTTTTTGAAAATTTTGATTTTTTTTGAATTGATAAATTGAGGTGATTTTTTTCTTCAAATTAACACCGATATCTAATTTCGGTCTTGAGCTATTAAATTGCCCTTTAGCACACAAAATAAACATTAAAAAACCTTCAAAATGAGATGTCATACGTGGCATTCCATGCGATTCTACTGGCTTTATTAGAGAAAACGTGTTTTTTTTTCAATTTCAATTATCTCAAATCACGTCATTTTTTAAAAATCTGAAATTTTCACCAAAAATCGTCAGTTAGTTGATGAATATTTCGATGGCAATTAAAGTTATTTCTTCGCAGTAGTTCACTAGAAATTAATGTTTCAATCATGGAAACTAATAAAAAATGTAAAAAATGAGGGTTAATTATCGGCTGATCTTGGAGATGGGTGGATTTTCGATGAAATACTCGTAAACGGAGAACTTTTTTGATTATTCTATTCATGTATACCATGAGGGCGGTAGTTCTCGGACAGTTAAGGGTAACCCAATCATCAATAGCGCATTATTCGGTCATTTTTTAGTCAAATATGAAGTCTACCGTTTCGAAAGTTATCTTTGATGTTTTTGGAACAAGAATGAGCTTGATTTCGATTGAAAAACTCAGAAATTTCATGAATATTTATAAAAACAAAACACAGCTCCCTGGATTGAGTTCTCAGACACCAAAAATCCACCCGTGTCAGTTCTCGGACGACATGGTCAAGCATCTGAAGGGTCCAATTTGACGAGGGTCAAGCACCTGAAGGGTTCAATTTAACCCATTGCGCCACCATCGTCTGTCCCCACTCTATAGCTCCGCGCGAGCGACAGAGGTGGGGATGGCGCGCCCAGGCACGTATGTGCGGTACCGTTAAAAAATCATAGGCGCTAGCGTTGAGAGAGAGAAAAACGGGAAAACGTAATTTTATAATTTTTTCTATTGCATGTATTTTGTAGTTTATAATAAAGACACTGAATACAACAATAAAAAAATACGTTACCTCAGTATTTGGGATCATCAAAATTTAATTTTGCAAAACGAAATTGACAAAAGTGATTTCTTTTCTATGAATCAGTAGGAAAATCGAAGAATGGAATGACTAAACTCAACTGCAGAACTGCTGAATATCTTTGAATCTAGATGGCGAGATTTTTGCAGAAACCTTTGTTATAAAGTAGAGTCGCATCTACAAAAAAGTTCATCACAAAAATTTCGCAATCTCTCGTCGATTCCCAGATATTCTTCAAAAGACTAATTGTTCCGCTGATTTGCTCTATTGAGTTGTTGATTTTTGTCTTTGACAACAGTTTTCGATAATTATCTTTCAATTTATGAGGGATATCGAATTTTTCGTGATTAATTTTTCTGTAGGGTGATAAAAGAAAGAAAAAAAAAGAAATTTCGTAGGGCGGAATGACAGCTACAAAATTTTTGCTCTTTGGTAGATTCTAAAGTATCCGCAAACAAAAACTCTACAAAAATGTTCTTCCCGGATACAAAAAATTGACTTAGAACGAATTATCACATTTACGGTTCCACTTTCTCGATCTCGTGGAACCCATGGGCTTGTCTGAAGCAGAAATCTTTACAAAGAGCCATTTGGCAACCCACACATTGCCAAGTTGTACGTATTGCTAAGCCTCTTTTGGTTCTCCTCCCCTCTCGAGCACACTCCAAGCAGTTTCTTGCACTAATATGTTCCAACTCATGTGGCACATCGTCGAGAGAATTAGTGTTAATAGTACAATGTTGAATAGATCGTCTTCGTGAAGAAAAATCTCCAATCATTTGACGCACCAAATTCTCTCGAAACTCAAGCTGGTCAGGAGGTTTACTTCGATGATAGGGTCTAGCTGTTCCATCTCGAAGAATGGAAGCATTGACGATGCAGACATTGATGATAAAGTAAAGCACATACTTCCACCACTTAACTGTTGTACGCCCAACTGAATAATACGAGAGTTTTTGATCGCATAAATCTACTCCACCCATGCCTTGATTATATTTTGCCACAGGTAATGGACACTGTATGGACTTTTGACTTCCTCTTCTTTCATTTCTGCGTTTTTCAACACGTATCAGTGGATTGCCATTATTAGAGATCATTGAAATATCACGCTTGTCGTGCCACACCGTTGCTGTGGTGTCACCTCTCTGCATTTGAATGCAATCACCAGGCTTCAGCTTTAGCTTGGCGGGTTTACGAAATTCCTCGGGCTACTCTTTCCTATTTGCTCGAATTGTACCACAACTGTACAATTTGCGCAACATCAGAAGCTCCACAAGACGAACAGAAGAAAAGAAATTGTCGAAGAAAACATGATGGAACTTTCCAGAAAAAGGCTCAGTCATGTTTAATACCACCTGTTCCCCTAGAAGTAGGCTCTTGTCCTGGGTCGGCTCTTTCTTCCCTAGATAAATCTTCATCCCAAGCATATAACCACTCTTCGGGTCTGCAATTGTCCACACTTTTATTCCCCACTTAGTTGGTTTTGCGGGCATGTACTGTTTGATTAACAACCTGCCATTGAACGCGATCATCGCCTCATCCACTGAGAGGTCTTGACCGGGCTGAAAACACGTTTCAAATTTCTTCGTCACTTCAAGTACTGGTCTCACAGTTGACAGTATGTCACTTGTATCTCAGGTTTCCTCGTCGACTAAATGGAGCTACTTGTTGATATGTAGAAAACGTGTGTAAGTCATCGCATTAGATACGAGAGGACATAGAACGAAGTCTCCAAAGAAATAATGCTTCACAGTGGGTGCCTTGATGATACCCATATAAATCAGAATCCCGAAGTAGGCCCTCATCTCTGGTGCTGTCACTGGTATCCATCTGGAATCGACTCTATCTTTTACTCGCTGTGAATGTTCAGCATATCTGTTTGTTTCTCGTGCTATGCCCTCATAAAAATTTACATCAAGAAAGAGCTCTAGATAGTCGTATTCAGTAGCATCCACGGGTAAATCATGGCGTGGTCCTCTACGTAGCTTGAAATCTTCCACGGGGTGATCGACGACCAGCTTCGACCACTGCTGTAGTGTGGGGGCCTCATTGTCAGAATCATCGGCTTCAGAACCCGAAGAGTAATTCCAAGGGCGATCGGACACATCACTGTCATCATCTCCTAAATCCTCTGAATCGTTTATTTTTTGTTGCAATTTTTTATTCGATACTTTCGGACGTTCTGACCTCCTGACGTCTGGTTTGTCATTGTCTTGATTTGCTTTGGTTGGTTGGTTTTTTGTGGTTTGTTTTTTTGTTGTTTTTGTTCTTCCTGTTGATCTAAAAGATGCTGTGGGAGGGTCTTTCTGACTGATTGTTTTTTTCGGAGGCTTTTTTCCATACATTATCACTGAAATATCCGTAATTCACACCAGAAACAATAATTTACAATTAATATAATGATTATGAGTGAAAAAAAATAGAAATTATTCTTTTTTCCATCATTTGAAATTATGATAATTTAATAATTTTGAGAAAAAAACAACCGTACAAGGGAAAAAACCACGTCAACGTTTTCAGCGTTTTGACTATATCCAAATGGACAAAAATATGAAATATTCAATAATCAGATAAAGAATAATTGGGAATCAATTTGATAATAATAAAGGGGAAGAGATGAACTGAGCGAGAGAAAGAATATAGTATCAATGTTTCCACCGTTTTCCATGTCTCGGAATGATAAAAAAAATACAATATCCAATACATATACAATTTGAGAGTTTGACTATGATATTTGGTTGATTTGTAGTTCAATTTTCTATTTGGAAGAAGTAACCGAAAGACAGAAATCTCGAACCATGTCAACAGACTTACCTAACGTAACCTTAAAACTAGACTTCCAACTTCCTGGTTTGTTCACATAACTCTTGATCACGAATCAATTCACAAAAGAAATAAATAATAGAGTAGAAATGAGTTTTGAAGGAAAAACAATTATGGAACACAAAAAACAGCCATACGCCCGTCGCAGTGAAAAGGTGGATACGGGCCTGACACTCGGTGTGGTGAGGAACTCATCGACGCACCAACACTCGGCCGCAGTCGCACACAGCCATGTTGCGCGTACTCGTTGGTTAGTCCCCCACCACCATCACACCGATACTTTTCGTGAGCTTGGTGGCGCAATGGGTTAACGAGGGTCAAGCGTCCAGGGGGTTCAAATCGACGAGGATCACGAGGGTTGAATTTAACGAGGTTCAAGTGCCTGAAGGGTCCGAATTGACGAGGGCCATGAGGATTCAATTCAATGAGAGTCAACTATCTAAAAGGTACAATTTCACGAGGGTCGAACGTCCGAAGGGCCCAATTGCACGAGGGTCACGAGGGTACATTTTAATGAGGGTCAAGCGTCTAAAGGGTTCAATTAAATGAGGGTCACGAGGATTCAATTTAGTGAGGGTCAAGCATCTAAGAGGTTCAATTTCACGAGGGTCAAGCCTCTGAAGGTTTCAATTTCACGAAGATCACGAGTGTTTAATTTAACGAGAGTCAAGCGTCTGAAGGATCCAATTTCACAAGGTTCACCACGGTTCAATTTAACGAGGGTCAAGCGTCTATCGAATTCAATTTCACGAGGGTCACGAGGGTCAAACGTCTGAGGGGTCTCATGACCTATGTGAAATTGAGATCTTCAGACCCTTGACCCTCGTGATATTGGACCCTTCAGACACTTGACCCTTGTTAAATTGAACCCTGTTCGCCCTCATGGAATTGAACTCTGTAGACACTTGACCCTCATGATCCTCGCCAAATAGAACCCTTCGTCAAAATATATGGTCAGAGGCTCTTCATGAGTTGACAATGAAGAAATTTACGGGAAATGGCATTTTCGACGCATTTGGGAATTGTGAATGTGTTGGATCTCGATCTCTTCAGAGTTACTCCACACAAACATTTTCAAATGATGTAGTTATGATGTTCGGAGGTGTTGAATCTTTATAAACACTTGAAGGTCCATGAGGTTCCATTCAATACGCTGTGATATAATTGTAATCGTAATCTCTTCCCACAATTACGCCTATTGTCCATTGTTTTCAGAAACGATAATCACTCCGTCTCGAACTGTTCCGATCTGTATAAACTTGCATCTCGACTTGAGCGGTCCATGATCTGATAATAAATCAGAAAGTCATTCATTCTCAAGATCATTCGATAATTAACCTTAATTTTTCTGAATTTTCATTAATTTGCATGCTTAAAGCATTAACATCCGGTGTACTACCGCGAAAAAATAACTTTTACTGACACCAAAACATTCGGCATCTTACTGAAGTTTTTTAGTAAAAATTTCAGATAAAATAAAGAGGTATTTGAGATACTTGGAATTGACAAAAAAATTGAAAAATAGAAATTCTCGTAAATTCCTTCATTATCAACTCTTGAAAAGCCTCTGACCATGTATTTTTATTAAATAATCAGGCCAATAATGATGGGATTTACGACAGAAATTTCTCAAAATAATTTGTAACAGAAAACCCAGTCGGTTTCTCTATCTACTGCCCATCCTATCTCATGACTCTTGATCAAATCATACCATAGCATATACATTGATAGAATAATCAAAAAAGTTCTACGTTTACGAGTATTTTATCGAAAATCCACTCATCTTCAAGATCATCGGATAATTAACCCTCATTTTTTAAAAATTTTATTAGTTTCCATGATTGAAACATTAATTTCCAGTGAACTACTGCGAAGAAATAACTTTAATTGTCATCGAAATATTCATCAACTAACTGACGATTTTTCGTGAAAATTTCAGATTTTTAAAAAATGACGTGATGTGAGATAATTGAAATTGAAAAAAAAAACACGTTTTGTCTAATAAAGCCACTAGAATCGCATGGAATGCCACGTATAACGTCTCATTTTGAAGCTTTTTTTATGTTCATTTTGTGTGCTAAAGGGCAATTTGATAGCTCAAGACCGAAATTAGATATCGGTGTTAATTTGAAGAAAAAAATCACCAAGGAAATCCCTGACATCGACTTTTATCGCCTCACGTTTTGACGTGGAACTGCTCTAGTACAACATATTTTTCTGTACAACTTTAGTGTTGAGATGACTGAACCTACACAATGACTTGAGCACAGCAGGATCACTTCGTTTCTCACAATCAGTCAATATTCTCAAATGTACTGATAGATGCTGATCACTTGATAGTTTCTCTCTCATATATTATAATTCCACAGTGCAATAATCGAACAATTTAAAGAAATGTAACCAAAATAAAGTGAAACCTTGAAGTTGTCAACGAATTTCGTAAAACTGAAAAAGACAGCACCTATTAAAACAGCACCAATTTTCCTGAATCAGAGAAAAATTAATTCATAGCCTGAGAGAGAGGTGGAAGAAGAGAGAGAAAGAGAAAGAGAAAGGTGGAAGAAAATTGACTGACAGAATTGAAGAAGTGAAAGAGGTATTATTGTCAATTTTTATGAATAATTTTCATTTCCTGCGAATTTAACCTACATAAATGGTGTAATTTAGGATAACATTAGGAAATAATGACCCAAAATTACTCGGACATATATGCCAGTCTCATTTATACGGCAGATGATGCATTCCAAAAAATTGGATGGTCTCACAATTTAGTGGAACAAAAAATTGGTAATTTAAATTGATTCATCATTCAACAGAGGTGATAGAGAATAATACATTCATTCATTTATGCTTTCAAATATCAATTCCAGACTTTGAAGAGATAAGAGATGGAAAATTTCATGTGGGATGCTCAACTGTGATTAAAATTGGTTTAAAAGATGATCGACAGCATTCAGATTTCGGCTATTATGAAAGCACCGAAAAAACAAAACGAAAAGCTCTCTTCAGGGGAAGAATGGTAATGTACAATTGACTACAGAGAAATGAAACCCATCAAAGGAAATTGAACTTTCTAAAAAAAAGTACTTCTACCCATCTTCTTCCAGATTTCCAATATTAATGCTTTCCGAAAAACATTATGGTATTTCAAGGAAAGTAGGAACATTTTGAATACCATACTCTCAAGAATGTATATTTTTGAGAATAATTGCACTGAAGAACAAAGAGTCAGGAAAGAAAATGCTCTTCACAAGGACGAAGAGATGGTAAAAAATAGTTAAGGAGTGGTGGATGAGAAAAGGAAAAGCGAAGAAGAAGTGCAAGAAATGAAGAGACAGAAAATAGCAAAAGCAGCAGTGCAAAAGAAGATTTGGGAAATTAAATACGCAGAGAAACTGAAGAGGGAAAATGACAAAAAAAAAGCAGAATGAAAAAATGGGTGAAAACGTTGTAAACAAATGAAAACTACCATCATATCTACGCATAAATACGTCACCTATTATAACTAAATTACATGAGATAGCAAACATAATAATGAACAAAACACCGATAATCGATTCATGAGCATCACGGAGTTTATCCAAAAAAATCATCATTCAATCTGTGCAAAAGAGCACCCATTCTATCACACACTCTTGAAACAACCAAATAATTAACGAAATGAGTTAATGACCCTCACCCTCTCAGATTTTGAACCAAAAAAAATATGAAAAATTGGAAGGGAAAGACCATAAACCTCCAATTTTCATTGAAGATTCAATTGAATTTATCTTAACGATATTATCTCAATTCCTATCTCAATTATTCATCTCTAAAATAATACTCCTGAAATTCAACTAAATTATTATTCTTATTATGATTACTAAATGATTCTTGAGTTGTCTAGGAAATTCTCGGATTTTTCGAGAAATAAGAATCCCGCGATCTTTCTCTGCTATTTCTGTCAAATACCCCATGAAATTCAAGGAAATCATTACAATTTTTATCATTCCTATGAAGTGTGAGACAATAGTTCGTCGCGAATTCATGATTATCATTGATTTACCAATGTAATTGTATATTCTCAAAATTCTTTGAAACTCCATTGAATTTACGAGATAGTTTTCCAGTTTCTGTGTAGAAATTTCTTGAAAATTCAGTGGAAATTCCCAACGAAACAATCATGAACTTGCAGGTTTCATTCAAGATTCAATCGAATTTATATCAACTAAATTATCATTATTATGATGATAACTAAACTATTGTATTCTCAAGTTGTCTTAGACATTTTCGGATTTTTCGAGGAATGAGAATCCCTCGATCTTCCCCTGCTATTTCTGTCCAACACCCCATGAAATTCAAGGAAATCATTACAATTTTTATCATCCCTTTTCATTTTGAGGCAATGTCCCATCTGGAATTCATAATTATCATTGATTTATCAATGTCATCGTGTATTTTCAAAATTCATTAAAACTCCATTGAATTTACGGAATAGTTTTCCAGTTTCTGTGTCGAAATTTCTTGAAAATTCAGTGGAAATTCCCGAGGAAAAAAATCATGAACTTTCAGGTTTCATTCAAGATTCAATTGATTTTATCTCAACAAAATTATCTCAATTCCCCTCATCCTCATAAATTTTTATGAAAAAATACTCTCGAAATTCAGCTAAATTATTATTATTATCATTTTCAAGCGATTGTATTCTCGAGTTGTCTATAGCACATTCTCGGATTTTCAGAGAAATATGAATCCCTCAATCTTCCTCTGCTATTTCTGCCCAACACTTCATGAAATTCAAGGAAATCAGCACAATTTCTATAATCCCTGTTAATTTCAAGACAATGGTCCATCCGGAATCCATAATTATCATTGATTTATCAATGTAATTATGTATCTTCAAAATTTTTTAAAACTCCATTGAATTTTTAGAGAATAAGAATAATTTAGAGAACTGTTTTGAAACGCTTTTTATCCTTTCCAGATTATTCTCAAATAGGTAAGAAGGCGTTTGTAACAATAATGATTTTGTTGGGATCATTTGGTATCTTCAAATTTAACACATGAAGAAAATTTCTGGAACTGAAAAATTCTGCAGGGTTTCTTTCTTTCCATCAGATCTCTCAATTTTTTCCTTATTTCCATTAATTTTTATGGAATATTTTATCTGAAATTCAGTTACCATTGATCTTTGCTCAACATCTTGCATTTCCGATCACGCAATTTGTTGAAATTTGGAGCAATTTCTAAAATTTTGCAATTTCATGAAACACTATTGGGGAAAAACAGAAAATTTCTGGTTTTTCATGAATTATGGATTATGGTAGAGATATAACGAGACACTATCAAGTTTCCGTAGGAATTTCCGTGTATAAAATCGTTTTATTCGGAAAATTCCTTATGAATTCTCTGTAAACATGAATTTGATTCTACTCAGATTCAATTAATTCTTTTGACTTTATTTTTATCTTCCCATAAGTAGTGACTTGTGCTGCTGAGGTCACATCCCATTCGAATTGGCAAAAATCATCCTCGTTCCATATTGTTGCCGATAGTTCGACGTTGCTTCGTTTGTATGGCATGGCGTTTCGAATGTGGATCAGCTATCAAATAGAATAATTATTTGATCGAATGTATTTACTACTTCCATATCTGAAATGGTCTAACTAACTTCATCCATAGGAAAGCGATCATGGAAGGATTTGATCAAACTTCTGTCATACACCAATATTTTAGATAACTTCGATCTCGTTCCGTAGTACCCATTAAAAAGCACGAAACCGTAAAATGGTGTGCCATTAATAGTCTGCAGTCCAATGCTGCCAAAAATTATGCCGCTCAAACTGTTGAAGAATGATTTATTACCATGACATGTCACATTCTCTAATAAGCATTTCCATGATTTTCACTCACATTTGTGGCACTCCCTCCTCAATATTTTGGATTAAATGAGGATATTCCACTCGCACTTCCATTTCTATTTCTGTGAATAATGGGCATACACTCATCGAGAGTGAGAGCGAGAGAGGAAGAGTTCAGAATCAAGATTGAAGCATGAAGTTATTCACAATTCATTTTTTTTCCTTCATCTTCATTTTTCTTTCGTCGACGGAACTTCAATATTCCAAATTTTTGTTTTTGGTCCTTTTGATCTTCATTCTGATCCTTACTTTTGATCCTCATTTTGACCCTTATTTCTGATACTAATTAAGTTGAGATAATTTAATTGAGATAAATTCGAATGAATCTTGAATGAAACCTGAAAGTTCATGATTTTTTCGTTGGGGATTTCCACTGAACTTTCAAGAAATTTCTACACAAAAACTGGAAGACTATCTTGTAAATTCGCTGGAGCTTCAAAGGATTTTAAAAATACACGATTACATTGATAAATCAATGATAATTATGAATTCCAGATGAAACATTGTCTCAAAATGAAAACGGATAATAAAAATTGTCATGATTTCCTTGAATTTCATGAGATGTTGGACAGAAATAGCAGAGGAAGATCGAGGGATTCATATTCCTCGTAAAATCCGAGAATGTCCTAGACAACTTGAGAATACAATGGTTTAATAATCATGATAATAATAATTTAGTTGAATTTCAAGAATTTTCTGATGAATCCACAGTCTGGATTACAGATCCAGGTATTTCCGGGGGAGGGGGATCCTAGGGGGGATGATGAATTGTTGAAACTTGGTGATTTTCTGGGGTTGATTGCTAGGATGAAGGATTTTCGGGGGTTGAATCATGAGAATTGGAGGAATTATTTGGGAAACTATTTCGCAAATTCAATGGAGATTCAAAGAATTGTGAAAATACACAACTACATTGATGAATCAATGATAATTATGAATTCCAGCGGGAACATCGACTTAAATTCAATAGGGATTATAGAAATTGTGATGATTTCCTTAAATTTCATGGGGTGCTGAACAGAAATAGCAGAGGAAGATCGAGGGATACATATTTCTCAGAAAATCCGAGAATGTCCTAGAGAATTCGAGAATACAATCGTTTGATAATCATGATAATAATAATAATAATTTAGTTGAATTTCAAGAGTACTATTTCATGATAATTGATGATGAGGCATATTCAGATAATTTCGTGGAGATAAATTCGATTTTGAATCTTGAATGAAACCTGAAAGTTCATAAATTTTTGCCTTGGGATTTCCACTTAATTTTGAAGAAATTTCTACACAGAAACTGGAAAACTATCTCATAAATTCAATGGAGTTTCAAAGAATTTTGAGAATATACAATTACATTGGTAAATCAATGATAATCATGAATTCGCGACGAACTATTGTCTCCGAAATCGTCGGTGTTTTTCATCTGAGACCGTGTATTCAAAAGTCATCAACAATTGAATTGTTTAAACCATTTTTGCTCGAAATCTATTGAAGGTATAGAAATATAGTTCGAACAAAAAAAAATTCTTTTGTAAAACTGAACATATTGGCTCTTATGTATTTGTCTCTTAATGCAATTATGTAGAAAGCTATTGAGAGTCAAAAGGATAGTGGAGTTTCAGGCAGTGTGGAGGGCATGGAGTACTGCGCCCCCATACTTTTTTACAGGGAATTTGAATCTCAAATATCTCTCAAAATAATGCAGATACGGAAGAAATCGATATAAGCAAGAATGTTCAGTTTTTCAAAAGGAACATTTTCTGTTCAAACTAAATTACAGTTTCGTTACGAAAGTCGAATGGTTAGAAGTTAGCTGCGTTAAACTTTCCGTAAAGCTCTGGAATAAAATACATATATACAATTTCAAGTTGGTTCAGAATTCAAGTGAACGCTTGTTTATATCACCAGGAACCATTTCATCGATTTTAACGAAGTACCCGTAATCGAGAGGATGGAAATGCATCTGAGATATCCAAGTCCATTAATAGAATTGACAGAAGGAACCACCCGAGAGTGAGTTTTTTTCTAAAAGCTAGCGATGAAATCTTAANTGATGAATCCACAGTCTGGATTACAGATCCAGGTATTTCCGGGGGAGGGGGATCCTAGGGGGGATGATGAATTGTTGAAACTTGGTGATTTTCTGGGGTTGATTGCTAGGATGAAGGATTTTCGGGGGTTGAATCATGAGAATTGGAGGAATTATTTGGGAAACTATTTCGCAAATTCAATGGAGATTCAAAGAATTGTGAAAATACACAACTACATTGATGAATCAATGATAATTATGAATTCCAGCGGGAACATCGACTTAAATTCAATAGGGATTATAGAAATTGTGATGATTTCCTTAAATTTCATGGGGTGCTGAACAGAAATAGCAGAGGAAGATCGAGGGATACATATTTCTCAGAAAATCCGAGAATGTCCTAGAGAATTCGAGAATACAATCGTTTGATAATCATGATAATAATAATAATAATTTAGTTGAATTTCAAGAGTACTATTTCATGATAATTGATGATGAGGCATATTCAGATAATTTCGTGGAGATAAATTCGATTTTGAATCTTGAATGAAACCTGAAAGTTCATAAATTTTTGCCTTGGGATTTCCACTTAATTTTGAAGAAATTTCTACACAGAAACTGGAAAACTATCTCATAAATTCAATGGAGTTTCAAAGAATTTTGAGAATATACAATTACATTGGTAAATCAATGATAATCATGAATTCGCGACGAACTATTGTCTCCGAAATCGTCGGTGTTTTTCATCTGAGACCGTGTATTCAAAAGTCATCAACAATTGAATTGTTTAAACCATTTTTGCTCGAAATCTATTGAAGGTATAGAAATATAGTTCGAACAAAAAAAAATTCTTTTGTAAAACTGAACATATTGGCTCTTATGTATTTGTCTCTTAATGCAATTATGTAGAAAGCTATTGAGAGTCAAAAGGATAGTGGAGTTTCAGGCAGTGTGGAGGGCATGGAGTACTGCGCCCCCATACTTTTTTACAGGGAATTTGAATCTCAAATATCTCTCAAAATAATGCAGATACGGAAGAAATCGATATAAGCAAGAATGTTCAGTTTTTCAAAAGGAACATTTTCTGTTCAAACTAAATTACAGCTTCGTTACGAAAGTCGAATGGTTAGAAGTTAGCTGCGTTAAACTTTCCGTAAAGCTCTGGAATAAAATACATATATACAATTTCAAGTTGGTTCAGAATTCAAGTGAACGCTTGTTTATATCACCAGGAACCATTTCATCGATTTTAACGAAGTACCCGTAATCGAGAGGATGGAAATGCATCTGAGATATCCAAGTCCATTAATAGAATTGACAGAAGGAACCACCCGAGAGTGAGTTTTTTTCTAAAAGCTAGCGATGAAATCTTAAAATAACCAAAAATTATTCAACAGTTTGACAAGCGTAGCTATTAATTTAGTTCCACTGAGATTTTCCAATTTTTGAAATATTTGCGAAAAACGATTTACAAACAAATGGCGATTTATCACAAATGGCTGGACCGATTGAGCTGAACTTTAGCACAGAGTTAGTCCTCATTGATACCTATCATCTGACAAAATTTCAGATTTTTTGGAATTAGTTTAGTTCTCTATTCCTTCAATTTTCTAAAAGTTGACCACCTAGTGGACACCCGCACACATACACATGGTGGTCAAACTTAGTATTTTTTACGTGTCGCTCCATTCTACATCATTTCCAAGCAAAATTAGCGATTCGAAAAATCGAACGATTCCAATGCTTCCGTTAGGAAGCAATTCATAAAAATTCAAAATTTCACGCTGAAAAAAAACTCTAATAATATAGATGAACAAATCCACAGTTGATGTACATCCACAACGCTGTCCTCAAGAAGGAAACCGTCAAAGAGAACTGGAGATCAGAACATTTTATTAGTCCAGAATTTCGTGACTATGTCTGCNAAATTTCATGGGGTGCTGAACAGAAATAGCAGAGGAAGATCGAGGGATACATATTTCTCAGAAAATCCGAGAATGTCCTAGAGAATTCGAGAATACAATCGTTTGATAATCATGATAATAATAATAATAATTTAGTTGAATTTCAAGAGTACTATTTCATGATAATTGATGATGAGGCATATTCAGATAATTTCGTGGAGATAAATTCGATTTTGAATCTTGAATGAAACCTGAAAGTTCATAAATTTTTGCCTTGGGATTTCCACTTAATTTTGAAGAAATTTCTACACAGAAACTGGAAAACTATCTCATAAATTCAATGGAGTTTCAAAGAATTTTGAGAATATACAATTACATTGGTAAATCAATGATAATCATGAATTCGCGACGAACTATTGTCTCCGAAATCGTCGGTGTTTTTCATCTGAGACCGTGTATTCAAAAGTCATCAACAATTGAATTGTTTAAACCATTTTTGCTCGAAATCTATTGAAGGTATAGAAATATAGTTCGAACAAAAAAAAATTCTTTTGTAAAACTGAACATATTGGCTCTTATGTATTTGTCTCTTAATGCAATTATGTAGAAAGCTATTGAGAGTCAAAAGGATAGTGGAGTTTCAGGCAGTGTGGAGGGCATGGAGTACTGCGCCCCCATACTTTTTTACAGGGAATTTGAATCTCAAATATCTCTCAAAATAATGCAGATACGGAAGAAATCGATATAAGCAAGAATGTTCAGTTTTTCAAAAGGAACATTTTCTGTTCAAACTAAATTACAGCTTCGTTACGAAAGTCGAATGGTTAGAAGTTAGCTGCGTTAAACTTTCCGTAAAGCTCTGGAATAAAATACATATATACAATTTCAAGTTGGTTCAGAATTCAAGTGAACGCTTGTTTATATCACCAGGAACCATTTCATCGATTTTAACGAAGTACCCGTAATCGAGAGGATGGAAATGCATCTGAGATATCCAAGTCCATTAATAGAATTGACAGAAGGAACCACCCGAGAGTGAGTTTTTTTCTAAAAGCTAGCGATGAAATCTTAAAATAACCAAAAATTATTCAACAGTTTGACAAGCGTAGCTATTAATTTAGTTCCACTGAGATTTTCCAATTTTTGAAATATTTGCGAAAAACGATTTACAAACAAATGGCGATTTCTCACAAACGGCTGGACCGATTGAGCTGAACTTTAGCACAGAGTTAGTCCTCATTGATACCTATCATCTGACAAAATTTCAGATTTTTTGGAATTAGTTTAGTTCTCTATTCCTTCAATTTTCTAAAAGTTGACCACCTAGTGGACACCCGCACACATACACATGGTGGTCAAACTTAGTATTTTTTACGTGTCGCTCCATTCTACATCATTTCCAAGCAAAATTAGCGATTCGAAAAATCGAACGATTCCAATGCTTCCGTTAGGAAGCAATTCATAAAAATTCAAAATTTCACGCTGAAAAAAAACTCTAATAATATAGATGAACAAATCCACAGTTGATGTACATCCACAACGCTGTCCTCAAGAAGGAAACCGTCAAAGAGAACTGGAGATCAGAACATTTTATTAGTCCAGAATTTCGTGACTATGTCTGCCATGTTTATGGGCCTGATCAAGTTAGCTACCACGGCGAAGTAGAAATCGATGAAATAAGAGAAATTGAGTCAGAGGGGAAATGAAGGATGAAAAAGGAAAATTTGATGAGTATAATAATGAAAATATCAACTTAAGTTAACCTGCTGATGGAATAGAATAAAGAGAAATTGACGAAATACATTCAAGAATTACATTTCTGTCGACCCTCT
>NW_021681025.1:47595-49839 GCF_001412515.2 Diachasma alloeum
TCTCCCCTCCTAAGTGAGATTAAGGGATGAAAAACAGCCAGTTCGACTGAGAATTAAATTCCTCATCAACTGCCCTTTTTTCATTCCTTAATCGCAATGAGGAGGGGAGAAGCGACTTTTTAATTCGCGGGCGAATAGTGAAAAGTCAGTGTCCGCCGCGATAACATTATTTTTCTTAGTGGCTCATGACTTTCATGGTAGTTTTCATTTTTTTGTTACACAGATTAAGGGATAAAAGAGGGTTAGTTAATGGAGAATTTAATTCTCCGTCGAATTGCCCTTTTTTCATCCCTTAATCTCAATTAGGAGGGGAGAAGTGAATTTTTAATTCGCGGGCGAATGGCGAAAAGTCAGTGTGCGTTGCCAAAGAATTATTTTTCTTACTGGCCCCTGAGTTCCATGGCAGTTTATATATTTTTGTTACAAAGATTAAGGGATGAAAGAGGATTAATTGATGGGGAATTTAGTTCTCCGTCGAACTGCCGTTTTTTCATCCCTTAATCTCAATTAGCAGGGGAGAAGTGAATTTTTAATTCGCGGGCGAATGGTGAAAAGTCAGTGTGCGCCGCGAAAAAATTATTTTTCTTACTTGCCCCTGACTTTCTTGGCAGTTTTAATTTTTTTGTTACAGAGATTAAGGGATGAAAGAGGGTTAATTAATGGAGAATTTAATTCTCCGTCGAATTGCCCTTTTTCGATCGCTTAATCTCAATTAGGAGGAGAGAGGTGAATTTTTAATTCGCGGGCGAATAGTGAAAAGTCAGTCTGCGCCGCGAAAGAATTATTTTTCTCACTGGCCCATGACTTTGCCGTAGTTTGTATTTTTTTGTTACAGAGATTAAGGCATGCAACGGGGATCGATTGATGGGGAATTTAATTCTCCGTCACATCCTCTGTGTTTCATTCCTTAATATTAATTAGCCAGCAAATGAATCACCTGAAAAACATTAAGAACATGTTGAGGACGAGGACATAAATTCCCCTCCGAAACTATCCCTGTGACAGTGGCAGTGCTACTGCCGAGTTACCCGCGCAGGCAGTTCGCCCAGCCGTCAGATTCGACCGTGGCGGCATCCCTCCATTGGGGTCGAACTACTTTTGGCTTGGGGTCANAGTCAGTGTGCGCCGCGAAAGAATTATTTTTCTCACTGGCCCATGACTTTGCCGTAGTTTGTATTTTTTTGTTACAGAGATTAAGGCATGCAACGGGGATCGATTGATGGGGAATTTAATTCTCCGTCACATCCTCTGTGTTTCATTCCTTAATATTAATTAGCCAGCAAATGAATCACCTGAAAAACATTAAGAACATGTTGAGGACGAGGACATAAATTCCCCTCCGAAACTATCCCTGTGACAGTGGCAGTGCTACTGCCGAGTTACCCGCGCAGGCAGTTCGCCCAGCCGTCAGATTCGACCGTGGCGGCATCCCTCCATTGGGGTCGAACTACTTTTGGCTTGGGGTCAGTCCAACCCCCCTGAAATGTAGGATATACTGGAAAGGGCACGGCCATGCTAGGCCCGTAAGCGGAAAACGAGCCAGAGAGAGGTAGATTTTCAAGGATACCTGTCTCACTTTGGCAGGCGTTGCGCATGCGTAGAACGAGCATGTACATGCGAGTTAAAAAGCTTATGTACTCTGAGTGGTGCACACTCAATTGTTGCTATTTACGTCTTGGCGATAATTGTCCCATTGTGAGAAGAAAAAAATATCCTCTAATCCACGAACAGCTATTTCGTAGAAAATTAGAGGAAAAATCGTGTATTTTGATGTTGTCTTCATTGGATTTCTCTTGTATTCTTCATGCATTGAAAAAATTCACAATTACAATATTCTTATTTTTTATTGCAGTATTGGGACAACTAGATATAAACAGATTCCAATTCAACTCCTCGACACACGAGGCATTTTCCTGAACTTGAGAGTCCCTGGAATTCCCTCAAAATAAAACCTATATCATTCAATTTATACTTTCTGTTTCAGGAATTATATTGGACATACCTAAATTTCAAAATCCGAATACTGATGACGATATCGACTCAGAGGATTTCGATACACCTTCAGATTGATTGAACAAATAATCTCTTGAATTGTATATTTTTTTGTATTTTTCCCATGTGGAATTATTTTAATTAAATTGTAAATGGCCCGAGTATTATTACATTGGAAAAAAATGATCAATTCTATGTTATAATGATGCAACAATAAAAATTGAATGCCAATACTGAATTCTATACGTTCTA
>NW_021681025.1:49985-50938 GCF_001412515.2 Diachasma alloeum
TTGTTGTTGCATCATTATAACATAGAATTGATCATTTTTTTCCAATGTAATAATACTCGGGCCATTTACAATTTAATTAAAATAATTCCACATGGGAAAAATACAAAAAAATATACAATTCAAGAGATTATTTGTTCAATCAATCTGAAGGTGTATCGAAATCCTCTGAGTCGATATCGTCATCAGTATTCGGATTTTGAAATTTAGGTATGTCCAATATAATTCCTGAAACAGAAAGTATAAATTGAATGATATAGGTTTTATTTTGAGGGAATTCCAGGGACTCTCAAGTTCAGAAAAATGCCTCGTGTGTCGAGGAGTTGAATTGGAATCTGTTTATATCTAGTTGTCCCAATACTGCAATAAAAAATAAGAACATTGTAATTGTGAATTTTTTTAATGCACGAAGAATACAAGAGAAATCCAATGAAGACAATATCAAAATACACGATTTTTCCTCTAATTTTCTACGAAATAGCTGTTCGTGGATTAGAGGATATTTTTTTATTCTCACAATGGGACAATTATCGCCAAGACGTAAATAGCAACAATTGAGTGTGCACCACTCAGAGTACATAAGCTTTTTAACTCGCATGTACATGCTCGTTCTACGCATGCGCAACGCCTGCTAGAGTGAGACAGGTATCCTTGAAAATCTACGTCTCTCTGGCTCGTTTTCCGCTTACGGGCCTAGCATGGCAATGCCCTTTCCAGTATATACTACATTTCAGTGGTCCAACCCCGAGATCTGAGCCACTACTTTAGTCAATCCTCTTTGGTCTTGACGCTCCCTGCCTTACTCACAGGTACAGCCGCAAAATTAGTTCATGCGCCACCGCTACGAAATTTTGCGGTTGACGCTTCTCCTTAAGCGCTGGCAATCTCCCTCACCCCTATAATCGCTGCATCTAAACATGAGATCAATGAATAAAGACAGAGATTATAGGGGAGAT
>NW_021681025.1:51829-53202 GCF_001412515.2 Diachasma alloeum
TTAATCTCAATTAGGAGGGGAGAGGTGAATTTTTAAGTACCGGGAGTCACTGTGCGCCGCGAAGGTATTAGTTTTCTCACTGGCCCCTGAGTTTCATGGGAGTTTTTATTTTTTTGTTACAGAGATTAAGGGATGAAAGAGGGTTTATTGGTGGGGAATTTAATTCTCCGTCGAATTGCCCTTTTTTCATCCTTTAATCTCAATTAGGAGGGGAGAGGTGAATTTTTAATTACCGGGAGTCACTGTGCGACGCGAAACTATTATTTTTCTCACTGGCCCATAAATTTTATGGCAGTTTATATTTTTTTGTTACAGAGATTAACGGATGAAAGAGGGTTAATTGATGGGGAATTTAATTCTCCGTCGAATCGCTTTTNATTTTTTTGTTACAGAGATTAAGGGATGAAAGAGGTTTAATTGATGGGGAATTTAATTCTCCATCGAATTGCTCTTTTTTCATCCCTTAATCTCAATTACGAAGGGAGAGGTGAATTTTTAATTCGCGAGCGAATGGTGAAAAGTCAGTGTGCGCCGCAAAAAAAATTATTTTTCTTACTGGCCCCTGACTTTCATGGCAGTTTATATTTTTTTTGTTACAGAGATTAAGGGATGAAAGAGGGTTAATTTACGGGTAATTTAGTTCTCCGTCGAACTGCCGTTTTTTCATCCCTTAGTCTCAATTAGGAGAGGTGAATTTTTAATTACCGGGAGTCACTGTGCGCCGCGAAACTATTATTTTTCTCACTGGCCCATGACTTTCATGGCAGTTTATATTTTTTTGTTACAGAGATTAAGGGATGAAAGAGGGTTAATTGATGGGGAATTTAATTCTCCGTCGAACTGCCCTTTTTTCATCCCTTAATCTCAATTAGGAGGGGAGAGGTGAATTTTTAATTACCGGGAGTCACTGTGCGCCGCGAAACTATTATTTTTCTCACTGGCCCATGACTTTCATGGCAGTTTATATTTTTTTGTTACAGAGATGAAGGGATGAAAGAGGGTTAATTGATGGGGAATTTAATTGTCCGTCGAACTGCCATTTTTTCATCCCTTAATCTCAATTAGGAGGGGAAAGATCANGCGAAAGAATTATTTTTCTTACTGACCCCTGAGTTTCATGGCAGTTTATATTTTTTTGTTACAAAGATTAAGGGATGAAAGAGAGTTAATTGATGGGAAATTTAATTCTCCGTCGAACTGTCATTTTTTCATCCCTTAATTTTAATTAGGAGGGGAAAGATGAATTTTTATGTCGCGGGCGAATGGTGAAAAGTCAGTGTGCGCCGCAAAAAAAATTATTTTTCTTACTGGCCCCTGACTTTCATGGCAGTTTTTATTTTTTTGTTACAGAGATTAAGGGATGAAAGAGGGTT
>NW_021681025.1:55686-55839 GCF_001412515.2 Diachasma alloeum
GAATTTGAAATTTGACATGTATATCTCTGTTATAATACCAAAGGTCCGTACTTTAAATCAGTGCCATCGGCACAGTGGTTTAGGAGATATTATTTCTTTTGAAAAAATCCATTTTATTAAAAGGTTAAATATTTTCTTCTGAATATCCTGTAC
>NW_021681026.1:0-152 GCF_001412515.2 Diachasma alloeum
CCTCATACGCTAGTTAGAAAAAAATACAAATGGGGCAAAATGGGTCTGTTACCTATTTCCCAAATTGACGCCTCCCTGCCGCTGATTATCAAAACCGTAAGGCAAAATGGGTTTGTTTATCATTTTCCGAGTTGACACCCCCCCCTGCAACC
>NW_021681026.1:346-739 GCF_001412515.2 Diachasma alloeum
CTCCTCGCCAGAATAAAACCAAAAATAATCGATTTCAAAATTCAACAAAAGGGGCAGAATGGGTTCGTGAGCAATTTCCCGGATTGACTCCCCCCCTGCCGCTCCCTCTCGCTCATTGAGAAAATGATGGGGCAAAACGAGTTTGTTTATCGTTTTCCGACTTGACATCCCTCCTCTCGCTCATTCAGAAAATAAATAACAAATTGGGCGAAATGGGTCTGTGAGCTATTTCCCGCTTCACTCCCCCCTCCCTCCCCCTACCTCCCACAATAATGTATTGCGAAATTCGCCAAATGGGGCAAAATGGGTTGGTGCTAATATTCCAAATCAACCCCCCTACCCCCCCAAACCTATCTAATATTCATAAGTGAAATAGAATAAAAAATATGCCTG
>NW_021681026.1:916-2006 GCF_001412515.2 Diachasma alloeum
TTTTTGATTATATTTTAATCATTTTTGGCCCATTTTTCACCTTAAAATGACATCCATGCACATCCATGCTACATCCATGCTACAACGTGGATCCTTATTCGCCAGGGTGTATCCATCTGTGATTTGTGCAATAATTCAGTCACTGAATATGTTGCATCACCATGCAGACACTGGTTTGGTTGTCAAAATTGTACACTGCTGTACGTTCAGACGTCTCTGGAGGTCAATGCCTTTTTGAAGTGTCGGTGGTGTCTCCAGGAGTGTCGTGCATTCAAACGTGTTTATGTGAGTGCATTCTTGCATTCCTTCAATAGAAAATGATTAGTCCACTAAAAAAATCGGTGTTTCAGATTACATGAACATCTCTTCGGGGAAGGGAAAATCTGGAAGGCATGTTCAGGAAAAAGTCTCAAGAATATTCATGCAATTATCATAAGTACTTCACGGTTCTCACTTATCTTGTACTATTTCTCCCTCATTCAACAAACGGAACAAACATGTATCTCATTTGTTCGATTGGTCAAAAACGCCAATAGATTGAAAACTCCAATAGATTCTTATTCAATAACAAAATATACAATCAACTAATGAATACAACATGAATGAGTAAAATAATGAATATGAACAATTTAATAAATCCTAGTTGTTGATTATTTATGTATAATCCTTGTCAGTACCATATCCTCTATGGCATCGTAATATTTTAGTACATTAGAGTACAAGGGCACAAATTTCGTTTTCAACGAATGTGTAGGCCGAGCCGAAGGCGAGGTCTGTACACGCATTCGTTGAAAACGAAATTTATTACCTAGTGCTCTATAATATTTTATGTCAAGTCGTGCAAAAGTCGAGTTTTGAGTAGGCTGCGCGAAGCGCAGCGTGCGATAAACTCGACTTATTGCACGGCGCGACATAAAACATATTTTTTTTAATAAAAAAAACGTATTTGATCTGTTTAACGAGAACTGTCTTATCGATTACAGTTCTCTTAACTCCACCTTAGGAATCGTTTTTATCAACATTTTGCGTCGATAACACGCACGTGATTCCTTTTTACCGACCAAAAGACAGATAAAACAGTTTCTCTGTT
>NW_021681026.1:8093-20820 GCF_001412515.2 Diachasma alloeum
AAAAAAAAAAAAATCCTCATTACCAACTTACCACCCAAGACAATTGACAACAAACTCCAACGAACAAAACGAAACGCTGACAAACGAGAAGAACTTGAACTTGAAATGCACAACCAATAAAAGTGCATTCCAAAGGGAAAACAATAATTGTCTTTAAATAAATAAACTTATAGACAAACGCTTTCTTATTTTTCACAAAAATTCACAACCATCTATTCAATTATTCAAAATTATTACAAATTTCATTTCATTTCCATTTTATTTTCAAAATTTTCACTCACATTGACATCCCACTCGACAATGGGGTTGTCCTTTCCCCATCGCCCTTCCATCATCATCTCCAAGCCCAAAAAGTCCTCAGCAAAATCCCCTTCCATCGTCATGAGATCTTTCTGCAGAGAATCATTGGCATCAGCGATCCTCTTCCGAACCCTATGAACCTCATTTTTCTCCTCGATATTGATGAAATCCTATAATTTCATATGAGGCGACTCCTGCGAATAAATTAAAACAAAACAAAGAATAAATAAAAATAAATTCTCGAAAAATCCCACCCAACAAAACAAAACATCAAAAAATAAATAATTCTAACTAAAATTGAAAATTTCACTAAAATTTGACTAGAATTGAAAAACAACTAGCCCAAAAAATGAATAAATAAATAAATAAATGAATGTTAACCAAAATTGCAGGATCCCGAATAAATAAAATAAATAAAATCTCCCCATAGAAATAACGAAAACAATCAACAAATAAACTAAAAACATCTTACCAGCTCCCCAAAATGGTATTGCCCAGAAAGGACAATGCCCATCGTTCTGACAGCCCCGTTCAAAATATTAATTCCCCGTCGGACATCTTCAGTCCTCAGAGGGAACTCCAACAAACCCACCCCACGACGTGCTTCCGTCACAAAACGAAGGCAATTATCCGCCAAATCCTTTAGCCTCTCACGCCAATCATTCAGCTCCATCATCTGAACAAAACAAAAACAAATAATTAGCTAAAAATATACAAGTACGAATAAAAAAAAATCAACCTCCCAAAAATCACGCACAACTAAACCCCACCCTGACTAATTTTTTTGAATAAAATAATTAAAAATTTAAACAATCCCCCGTTGCAACTCTGAATTCTATTAAACAAATAAATAAAAATCCCCGAACTCATGAAAACACTAAAAACAATTAGAAAACTCAAATAAAAATTCACTTTTTGTCTCAAAATAAACTTACCCTTTGCCTTAAGTAATCGGGCCCCAATGCCCTTGCTCTCGCCAACAACCTCACAATCATTGCACGATCATCAGCCATGGTAATCCAAACTTTTCTTCACAACACTTTTCTTTAGAGAAACCCTTGAACCTTTCTGTTCAAAATCCACGAGTGGAATGATCTCTACTTAGAAGAAAAGTGTCCTCCAAGCAAAAAAAAAAAATCACCCCACCCTGCGAAAATCCGAAAAAGTCCCAACCCTCAGCCACTTCCGGACCAATGACCGGAAGGCACGAACCTTCGGCTACCTAAAAAGCCATTGTCATAGGCCAAGGACCGACCGCCCTCGTCCTTTGATCTGTCGCACTCCCGCAAACTATAGTTTACGCTTGACAAAAATATAGATTTATAAATTCTACTAAATCATTACAAGCTCATACGACGTGATTATTCTAAGTTTAACTAGCATGAATAGCGAATCTTAGATCATTACGATAATAATTAAACGATCCATTTGAACCCATAATCGATAAAAAAGTAATTAACTTCAATCATTATGAAATAATCAATAAACCTCGATAGACGAATATTAAGCATAATTATGTAATCTTAGCCGCTACGATAGCGATAGAGTTATACATTTTTCAAATTTATAACGTTTTATACACGAACATTCTACTAAATTACTAAGAATCATTCGAAAACTAAAATAAGTTACCCGATAAATGTCCGAATATAGCAATCTAAGCCAGAAAAACAATGAAAACGCAATTAAAATATAGTTCGTACTGATAATTTTAAGCAACAATGTATGCTCAAAGAATGTTAATCATAAGAAATTTCTAGAAATAAGTTTTCTTCGCAATTAACCAAATCAAATTTTGTATTCTACCTCATAAGACTTATTTTAGTCGATAATAGAAAAATCGGAAGACCGAGAGTCGATAATATTACATTCTACTAAATCACTTACCGAGCGAGGACGCTCAATTCTTTGAAGGGGGGAGGTGTTACGTCCCTACCATTAGCCACCTGATGGCGCTAGCTCAATTTTTCATTTACCTTATCGACTGTCGAGTCTTACCCACAATTAGTATATAAGTCCCAATTCCCAATTATATTTTTTCAAACGTAGTAAATTAGAATATTATTTAGTTTCAAACAGAAATAACACTCAAGTGTCCAGACCACTTTTTCCTGAGAAAATCATAAAACTAGCTTTCCCACATTTCAAACGAAACCGAAAACCACTCGTATGCACACGTGCATAATAAATTATCCAAAAACATGAAAAAGAACTAACTAAATCTTTAAGATAAGCACTAGCATCCTGAAATTGTAAACCGAACACGGCGAAACCAAGAAACCCGAAAATCATAAGTGTCAAATGACGTTTTCCAAATTCAAACGTTCCGTGAGAACAGAATTTTTCTCAAGAGTAAAATGCAGCTGCACCCTTAATTGCTCCTGATCCAATCATGACTTTCGAGGCTCCCCGATTGACCTAAAACCAATCGGTTCGCCTCTCTCCTCACCACCATCCCTAATGAACCAATCCTACCCTCAGAAACTAGAGCGTGTATGCCCACGCGTGATGGGTAAGGGTCATACTGCCGAAAGGGCCAAATTATCGACTGGGCCAAGTTACCGACGGGGCGGCAATTTTGATATGAAGGCCGGCTTACGCTAGAAATGTCACTTTTTCATTCAATAGGTTACGTTTCCCAGAGTTTGGAAATGAAAAACATTTTAATTAATATTTTCAATTAAGAACCTCTAATTGATCAGTGAAACTAATGAGTGATGCCTAAAATTAAGCTGAATATATGGAATCACGACAATTCAAAGGAGAGGTGAGTATTGCTCCAATATAATTGATCCAGAAAGCATTTATTATTGATGAGTGATTGATTGATCAATCCTTGATATTTTTGACAACATAGATTGCTCCTCGGGCCAACTGTGGAAATAATGAATGCCGAACTGTGGAGAGCTCAACCCGAGTTTACAGAATACAACTACTCTCTTCACATATCACTAGTATCAGCTGTACCTGAAACCTGAGAAGAAAAAGAAATCAGAGAGAAATGTTCGAGAGACTCCTCAGCAGCCCCAGGATGGATATTTCGAATCAGAAACCTTAGAACATCAACCTTAAAACAACACGCGAAAAATTAATTTGTAACCAGATGATGACACCAAAAAATATCAAGAGATATTTTTCCACAGAGTTATTGATCTATTGAATAACTCTGCTTGAATTTTCTTGAAAAGATTCTCAGGTGAATGCGATCAACATGAGTTGGAGGAATGTTGAATTTAAATAAGAAAATCATTAATATTCTTCTGGTGAATAGATAATTTGCCTGGTTTGTAATTATTTTACTCTTTCGATGTCATTCACTGTGCGGAGTAATGGATCATCCTGTTCCTCGAACTTGATTAAACTAAACAAAATGAAATTTTGACGTTGTGGATAATTTTCTCTTTTTGCCCACGTCTGGTCTCTCCCTGCCACCCCAGACATTGGGGAATTTCTGTGAATGCTGCTGGAAGCTCTCGAATTTGTACGAATTTTAAGATCTTTCACTAGTTATTTTTTATTTTCATTTTCAATTCTATAGAAAGGATTCTATCGGAAGAGTGAAGGAAAATTTGAACAGTTACTCTCGATACCCAAAGGCTCCAGCACGGATTATTCCTCATATACACTCGCACATGGAAGAATTTGGTATAAAAAACTTGGACAAAGATCCCTTTCGAAATTTCATTAGAACTATAGGAGTACTATCAGATTTTTCATACAAAGTTGTGTTTGTTTTTTGCATAGTTTCTATAGACGATTATGCATCTTTGCCATTTTATTTTGTCAATATGATATTTGACAGAAAATGTCTATAAACTCTTCAATTTCTATAAAACTTGTGGGTGTATATTTTCAAAATTTTCCCGCTGTACTTTTATTCGTTTGCCGTAGTGAAATTCAGGACAGAAAACTCATGACCACAGAAAATTATCGAACTATTTAACATCTATAAACCTTTTTTTTCTCTATCTGAATGCCTATAAAAAAAAGCATAATAAATTAGAATAGTTTGTCATCGAATTGGTACAAAAAAACAACATAAATGTCCAATAGAATTCTGATAAAATTTTCAAATCAAATTTTTATGGAGTTACAATAGACATCCAATGTAATTTTTCAGAGAGCACTCGATTTGTTAATTAAATTTTTTAAGACCTCCATCTAAATCTTTTTCTGAGCTTCCGGAAGTTGTAGTTTTTTCATTACATTCCATGAACCCTCAACTGTTTTTAATATAAATCGCCATTGTTTTCAGCAATATAGCAACAAAATAATTCCTTCATTTTTATCAATCATTCGGTGAGTTTGTTAATTTTTTGAAATATATGTTTGAATGATGAACCCGGTTTTTCCTTGATCTCTGACAATGCCAAAAATAGTCGATGGATATAGCTATCAATCTGAAGGCCAGAAGGGGAAGGCCAAGTGAGTTTCCATTACTAGCAGATTACGATTAATTTACTTTTTGCGTATTTTCCAGGAGATATTGATTTGATTTGTGAAAACCAATTTATTTCTATGGGTTGATTCATTTACGCCGCAAAATATTTATTCTGGTAAATATTTCCTTCAGATATTATAAATGTAAATTCATTGGACACTGTTTCGGTCGAGCTGTCGAAGATGAGAATGGATTCCGAATTACTAATACTCATGCGTGTGACCCGGACGAGACGGCACAAGGAAAACAAGATTTTCACAATGCATTGAAAACAAAAATGTCCAAGCATGCTGATCCCCACCGCGTATATAATGAAGTGGCCAAGGAGTACGTTATTTAGAGGTTGCAGAGTTCTTACCGATGATAATAATTGTAATTTACTATAGTTACCCTGAAATTAGCGAAGACTTCCCTTATAAAAGCAAACGAAAGACGATGCAGAGAACAAAGAAAAGTGGCCCTTCCCCACCGAAAATTACTCAAGGAATCCGTGAATTCTATGATATTATGTCAAATGAGCAATGGACTGATCGTCTCACATACGCTTATGGAAAATTAAAGGTAGAATTGTTAACCGATTATGACGGATGTAATTCGGTCCTCATTTGGAATCCTGAATTCTTCAAAGAATTCATCCATGCAGATATGATTTGCATTGATGGTACTTTCTCCAGAGTTCCTTTAATTGCTGATAGAAAGAATCTGAAGAATTATCAATTGCTTACAGTGATCGCAGTAGAAGAGAACCTGGTATGTTATATTCCACTTTCAATAATTAAAACAATTCTATTGCAGTATGAACAGAGATAAAGATCGAGTCTAGCTTCTGTATAGACAATATACTTTCAAAATATCCGGGTACATAATTTATTTCACGCCGTGGGTAACGAGAAATTTGCGTCTGTCACATTGTGATTTAAACTAAACGTTTCGGAATTTGCGGGAAGTGTTTGAACCAAAAATATTTTTTTTCATATTTTTATCTGAATTGGTTTTGATTGAAAACTTCACAGCCTTATAAAATTGCATGGATAATCATAAGCAGAAAAACAGAACAAGCCTATGATGCAGTTTTTGGGAAGATTTTTGCCGATTTTGGGACTTATAAAGGAACTGTTATGACCGATTTCGAAATTGCTGCAAGAAACTCGCTCAGAAAATTCCTGCCACTAGCAATCCTCATTGCATGCCTTTTCCCCTTTTGCCAAGTGAGTTGACAAGCAAACACAAAATAATGTTATAGAAAAAGCGCGTGAATTTTGCGGAAAATTCTCTTCAAATTTCTATTAAGCTTTCATGAACGTTCTATTAGTTTTATGCGGGTTCTCTCGAAAATTTCCGTAACTTTGTGTCTATCCTCTTTTCAATATTTAATTATTGATCTATCCTTTGATTAGTGAATTGTTTCTTCAATTTTCACCTAGGGATTCTCATTACTAAGAATTTCTCAATAAATAAAGTTGAAGAGAAGAATTACATTCTAATCATTTGTGGATATTAATTGGATTCGATTAGACACTTCCGAAATGAATGAATGAATTAATAAATTACACGTATAAATAAATTTAACAGAAAAACCGAGAGAGAAAACGAAATTAAATTGAATTTCTATTGAAATTCTATTTACTGTTAGGTCATTCCAATTGAAGATATTTAATAGAAAACTGAATATATTTTCTAAGTACATTTTCTAAGTCTTTTCCGTTGTATTCACATACGTTTCCTATGATAAAACTCACGAAAATTCATGCCTAAGACTTCTCATGAAGAAAAAAATTAATTTACTTATCTATTGAATATCTTCTATATAAATGGCGCAAAGATTTGATAAGATTTTCCTATTATAGAATAAATCAATAGAAGTTCCAATATTCAAGTCATGATTGATAGAATAATTAAATTATTGACTAATTTATTTCGTTGACTGATGAAATGAGAATTGTTAAATTTGTCAGAAGAAAAATTAATGGATGAATTAAATAATATATTTGGGATTGATTTAACGGTTTACTTTAATCGTTAAAAATACTTACAAATGAACAAAATGAGATATCCAGCAGTTTCAATAACAATTCAGGGTATAAATGCATAAAATAGATGAACAGTCAGTTGCTGAATCAATGAATGAACGTTTATGAACGTAATTTACCTGATATACAGAAAATTGCTTGATGAATGTCAACGATGATTCATTCATCGAATGAAATTGAACTGAGTTGTAAAATGATCGAGTGCATAATTTTCAATAGCATTGAAACAAAAAAAAACAACAGAATTTGACAATAGTATTCTAATAGAACTCGATGAAACGCTAGGTTTTTCCACTTAATTTTTTAATGCCTACTATGTTCTTACAAATATTTAGGCCCTTCAAAAGAGAGCTGGAGAGCTTAAAATCTGGAAGAAGATTAAAGAAGATGAAGACGGGAAGTCGTTTCTGAGACTATTCATGATGCTGGCACTACTCTCAATTTCTCACATACACTCAGCCTTCAAGGAAATTATTGCAACAATGAACGAAAAATATTCCACAAGGTTTCAGCCTTTCATTGCATACATGGAGCAAACTTGGATAGAGTCACACAGGCAAAAAGAGTTCTCTGTTTATCGTTCAACACACAGGACTAACAACATCATTGAGTCCTACCATGCAAGACTCCGCCATCGACTGAGTAAGAGACCTCTCCCTTGGACTTTTATGTTGGAACTTCTGGACATCCTGGAAACCTCCCAGAGAAATCATCGATCTATGGCGAAAGGAATCTGTGTTAAGGTTGCGACACCACGGGCACTTACTCAAATTCAAGAACTCAACAAAAAATGGGATGAACTTGATGCCAACTTGATCTCGAATCTTTTCTTCTTGAAGAGTGTTAGTCACATCATCAAAAAGAGGGCACCGAAAATGAATATAATTGACCTGCATGAATTGAATATTGACGGGACTGATGATGAGGATTCTACCCGAGGAGAAGTAGAAGTTAGAGATCACAACGCGGACTTGTTGAACGCTGACAAGCTCTCACCAAGCTTCTCTATTCCATCAAACCCACCAGAGCCTTCGAAATCATCTGAGAAATTTCTGACTCTTCCAAACGCCACTGTCACATCAGGTACTTATGAAGCACGAGGTGACTTTGGATCGTTTTCGCGAAATGATTCCTCAAGAATTACCACTTCAATTGCTCCATCGACATCGGACCACCCCGTGATTGCTTCACTCGCCAGTAGGAAACGAACTCATATGGGACAAGTGCAACTGGAATCGTTTGAGAAATTTTATCAGGCCAACGATCTTTCAACATCTAATGTGCAATTTCAAAAAGCCATTCCTGCAGTTTCTCAATCGAGTAACAAACGATTCAAGCTTGTTAAGGTCTCAGCATCTCAATGCTTGAGCTTCATCAAGCCATCCCATAAGAAAACCCGATAATTTTTTACTTTTTCAATTGCTGATCAATGCTGTTTAAACACATTCAATTCCTGTCTTATTCAATCCAGTCAATCCCCTTCAATTATTCTCTTCCAATGGAAGAATTGAAACAATTTACAGATTTACATACTTTTTGAATTCAAGGACAATGCACTTTTTCCAAAAAAATTTAGGGTAAAAAAGAAATGGAATTTTTGTAGACTGAAAATAGAACGAAACAGTTGAAAACCTATCTCATCAAGCGCTGCATTCATATGAATCACTGTTAAACCTGCTGTGTTTACTCTTTGAAGTCCCCGGATTACTGAATGAATCAAAGAAATGGAGAAATCCCAAATGAAAAAGTTGATATGTTTGGTGAGACTGCACCGCGAAGTATGGTGGAATGGATTCTCGGAATACATAGAAGAAGTCTGGCCAATCTGGAATTCCATAGGTGCTCAATTGAATCCCCCAATTTCAGGTTTGTCCATCTCTCCTTCATTTCAAATCAACTGCGTTTGCTCAACTCAACCGGATCCCGATTGAACTCGCTTGAAAATTCTATCATTTTTCGGGCGATTTTATTGAATAATCGTGTAGTTTTACAACGATCCTGATAGATCAAGATTTGAGCCAGCGACAACTCTGAGGTTGTTTCATAAGGGAACTTGTTTTCATGTCAAATGTCGAATGAAAACTCTTGTATATGCAAAAAAAATTGTAGAACCTCATCTTTTTACGCGATCATTAATTCATTTTCTCCAGAAAATTTTTTCCACAAAAAAAATCTAATGAATATAAAATTTATTAGATTTTTTTCTAGTCTAAGATTTACGAAAATTTGAGTTTCTGGATTCATATGGAAAATATTTCAATGAGATGGAATTTATCGGAAATTGGTTTTTATTCACTTTTTTCTATAAAATATTTGAAATTCAACATTTTTATGAAAACAATCAGACGATGAGGTAGGGAATTCGTCCGAAGAACCGATCACAAAATCGTAGAAAATTCAATAGAAATGATTTCTATTGCCATTTCTATTTTTGTGGATGAATTTTTAGGATATCAGGCGTGGTCCACCTTTTTGGAACTTGGAGAGTTTTTCTACACCTTGCTGAAATTGAAGAGACAGAGTGAGGAAACTTTCACACCTCTGTGGGAGTATTTCGAGGACCTCCAGTTTCTGCTGACACCAGAAGAAATCCCTTATGAGACTCCTAGTGCAAGTGAGGAGGAGGTGCAAACAGATTAGCCTTAGTTATTGATCATGATGGAATAATTCAAATAATTTCATTGTTTACTTTTTTTTGTTAATAACCAATAAGCATATCCCAAGTTTTTACCAGTTTACTAGTTTACTAGCTTAATAAATATAGATTACTACTGAGCTTGAATCTGAGTTCCATTTTTATTGTTCTGCTTTTTCTTGGTCGATGTTGGAGATGATGCTGTATTTTCTGGCGGCTGAGAAGATTATTTAATCGTGTCGGAGAATTGGAATAAAGTGGCAATTCACGTGAGAAAACATTTTGAGCAGGAAAATCTCAGAAATTTCAAATTTTCTATAAAAAAAAAAATAGTGAAAAGTTCAACGAAAATTAAATGTAATTGCCTAGCGAGTTGAGCATTATGAACTATGTAATTGTTACACTGGTTACACTGGTTATTACAATGGTGACACTTGTCATCCGCCTTTATACTATATTTCAGGACAATTATGCGTTCAACAGAAACTAACAATTCAACAGTTTCCATCTCTTCATTGCAGGAACAATTCACTTGAGGAGAGAATATCAAGAAATACTCTTATGTGATGATAATTTCTACTAAACAAGTATTCTTATATTTCTTCCAGAAAGAATTACATAGCAAGCTAATTATTCATTCACCAAAATTATTATATGAATAATTTTCTCAATTAAATTTGTCCGATTCACGTTGATCGCGTTCACCTAAAGAATCTGTTGAAGAAAATTCAAGCAGAGTTATTCAATAGATGCATAACACTGAAGAAATATTTCTCGACACTTTTTGGTTTCATCAACTACTTACAAATAAATTTTTCGCTCGTTCTCTACGTAGGTTGTTAATTGATCAGAAGATGCAGTCATTTCATACACTGAGCTTGATGTTCTAAGGTTCCTGGTTATAAATATCCATCCTGGGGCTGCTGAGGGGTCTCTCGAACATTTCTTTCTGATTTCGGTTTCTTTTCAGGTGATATTAGTGATATGTGAAGAGAGTAGTTGTACTCTGTAAACTCGGGTTGAGCTCTCCACAGTTCGTCATTCATTATTTCCACAGTTGGCCCGAGGAGCAATCTATGTTGTCAAAAATATCAAGGATTGATCAATCAATCACTCATCAATAATAAATGCTTTCTGGATCAATTATATTGGAGCAATACTCACCTCTCCTTTGAATTGTCGTGATTCCATATATTCAGCTTAATTTTAGGCATCACTCATTAGTTTCACTGATCAATTAGAGGTTGTTAATTGAAAATATTAATTAAAATGTTTTTCATTTCCAAACTCTGGGAAACGTAACCTATTGAATGAAAAAGTGACATTTCTAGCGTAAGCCGGCCTTCATATCAAAATTGCCGCCCCGTCGGTAACTTGGCCCAGTCGATAATTTGGCCCTTTCGGCAGTATGACCCTTACCCGTTATTGGATAGAAACGCGCTGTTGATAAGTCCTCCGGAAATCTTCTTTACCTGCCCTCTAATGATACCATCTTCCGCCTTTTCGCAAAAAAAAAGTCGATCCGATGCAATTTCGAAGCGGTGATCAGTGAGGAGGGCGCCACTTTGTTTCAATAAAATGTTACAACCTTTAGGCAATTTTTCTGACAAAATTATAGTAAAATTAACATTTTCATCCTTATAATATCTAAGAGTACGATATTCATGTCGTGCATTTTCGAACCTTCACATAAATTAACGCACTGGATTTTCGTCGCCTTGGTTCAATTTACCGGTGGAACTCGGGAAATTTGGCCTCAAGCCTCCAAATTTTTGCACGAAGAACTGACCAATGAGGATGCTACTGAGTTGGAAGGTTTTGTTATGTCCGCCCAGATGTCACTAGGGCAACAGCGCCAATTTCAAAATTGGCGGAAAGGGTTGGCAAGAACGTTTGCAACTGAAGCCCGGATGGGAAATCAAACGAATTCCAATAATTATTCGATGTAATCTCTGGTAAATCTTCGACTCGATGATTAATAATTATCAGGAACAGGTTATTTGAAATAAATCCAACACTGAGAGCTTCGGGAGAGCACGTAAACTATTTATTTAATTAACGTACTTTCAAGACTCTAATTATTTTAAAAGGTAAAAGATCTGAAGTCTGGAAACGATGTCGTAGAACTACCCTGGGAATCCAGGAGCCACGTTACAGCCACGGTATTTGCGTGGCTGTTGCGTGGCCATGGAGAATAGAGCCCAGGAGGCCGAACATTGGTTACGATAATGCGCCTGAAACCCTGTTTCAAATACCTCGAGGGCGCTAGTGTCACATCACTAGCGGCCGCTTGGAGGGGATATATGGGACGGGTGGTAGGGCGCATACTATTTTGCAAGCCAAGTTGTCAACATTCTTTATTCGAAATAGGCAAGAAAGAAATGCCTTCTATTGATTTACATAAATAAAGTTTGTAAATGAGTGATTAACCAGTGCCGTCTGAAATTAATGATGCATAGAAAATTATCATATTGGAGTGTGAATGTGAGAAACTGAATTCAAGGAGTTGAAAAGAGGTTAGTATATTTCCTGGCACTTTTACTACACGCATTTCATTAAATGATATAAATAATTCTGTTTGCTTTTAACCTTTTTTTTTGTTTTGTAGATTTCCAATCATGGATTATTGGATACCTTATAATTTGACTTTTATTCCGTAATTAATTAATGTTATAATTCACATTACCCGCAAAACAAAAAGGTAAACAATGAACGTGAACTGGGCTATGACATTTGAATGCATTCATACGATAGTGATTAGGAATCGACTAACATACGCTCACATCATGTACGTGAGTGCTTGGGTAAGGTATGATACAGGGAGGTATGGTGAAGCTTTGATGTCGCCGACACCGAAACAGGGGACAAGTTCCAACGGAAGCCACGCGCGGCGCTGTTGCGTCCTTTCCCCTCACGCGGATTAGATCTCCCACCACACGCCGATTTTACTTGCGTCGCGAGTTCAAATCCCCGTCAAATCAATTTTTTTTTTTTCATGAGAGAGAAATAGTATATTTCGTAACGAGTGCAAAAAAGTGGTTTTTGGCGAGTGGGAGGTTTATAACACGGGCCGAAGGTGAGTGATATAATTTCACGAGCCAAAAACCACTTTTTTCACGAGTTATGAACAAAATTTTTCATCACAATGTGTCGGAAAGTTACTTCTCCGATACAGCGTGATGAAAATAAAATTTTGTGTTCAATCGAGAGGAACAGGATTAAAAAATGTTGAGATGAAAACTATATGATTCTCAGCAAATAGTTCTATGGGATCGAGCGCTAAAGATTGACTGAGAGTCATGTCGACTAGACGATTGAAAT
>NW_021681026.1:24635-26036 GCF_001412515.2 Diachasma alloeum
AAGAGAATGAATGATTGAATTTGGAATAAAATCAATTTTACTTACTGCCAATTTCTCCCTCGAAGAGAGAAATCACTCGGCATGTGCCAACATCGGCGGACCTTCTCCTGGTGCAAATCATTAGTAAATTTTTTGCTAATGATTGTAATCAACCATAACCCTTTCTACTTGTCAGAATGCAAGGTGATAGAACACTGCACACAAGTATTCCTCCGTGCTCGAAAAAAAAACGAATGTACCCATTGATGCTTAATAAACTGTAACTTCGAAGCATTCAATGTTCATTTATTGGGATAAATAATGGAATAATAATATGGACAACGATATAAACAACGGACCAGAGTGTATGTAAATATTAATGTCGATAACGTAGGAACTACCAATGATCTGCTGGGCGAGGGGGGGGTTGACAATGATTACTTACCGCAGCTTTAACTAATAAATGATGATTGTACAAACGATAATAATATCAAATTCGTAATGTACAAACGATTTCCTTTGAGATAGACCCCTAACTTGAGCTGATTGAACAGTTTGAAATTTTTGTCGGCTAGAATCATGCCAAAACTTCATTAATTTTTTTAAATTAATTGGTGGGTGTACAAACAAAAAAAATCACTGTACAATCATGTACTAACGATGTACAATCGAGTACATAAGATCATTTTTCTAATTAGTGACCTATGTCGGCTAGGTACCTGGGGGTCATCATACCTGCTTGTATCATACCTTATGCTTGGGGAGGAACAGCAGCGACGCCTGTGTTCACATATAGAATTATGGTCGCCGACCGCCTTCCCGTCTCATAATCAGGCGCATCGCCCATATGAGTTCGGCCTCCTGGTCTCTATTCTCCATGTGCGTGGCTATTGGATTGTCATTTTCTGGGGCTAAAAAGGGGGAAATGATCTCTGAAAACACAATAAAAGTGGATAGATGAATTATTAGTTTATATTTGCACTGTTTATAACATTGTTTTCTATCAATTGATTAAAATTAATTTGAGTGTATATAATGATAATAGAAGTCCCGTAGGAGGAGTGCCGGGAGATGGTNCCCTGGGAATCCAGGAGCCACGCTACAGCCACGGTATTTGCGTGGCTGTTGCGTGGCTATTAGGATTGTCATTTTCTGGGGCTAAAAAGGGGGAAATGATATCTGAAAACACAATAAAAGTGGATAGACGAATTATTAGTTTATATTTGCACTGTTTATAACATTGTTTTCTATCAATTGATTAAAATTAATTTGAGTGTATATAATGATAATAGAAGTCCCGTAGGAGGAGTGCCGGGAGATGGTGGAAGTGTCGACATCCCAACGGGGTCGGTCAAGTCGACAGCAGTCGCAGCCAGAATAAGTGAGACCCCAACAGAGGTGGGGCGCCACGGTCGATTCTGA
>NW_021681026.1:26193-26663 GCF_001412515.2 Diachasma alloeum
TATGTCCTCCTTGTCCTCAATGTTTACTTTATGTTTTTCCGTTGATTCATTCGCCCGCTAATTAATATTAAGGGATGAGACAAGGACTTTTCGATGGAGAATTCGATTCCCCATCTATCAACGCCCGTTTCATCCCTTGATCTTTGTAATAAAAAAATTAAAACTGCGACGAAAGTCACGGTGCTATGAGAAACCCAATGGTTTCTCGGCGCAGAGCGCCACCCCAATAATTCGCCCGCTAATTAAAAAATCGTCTCTCCCCTCCTAATTAACATTAAAGAATGAAACCACTGCTGTTCGATGGAGAATTAAATTCCTCATCCAGCAACCCCCGTTTCATTCCTTAATCTCTGTAATAAAAAAAGAAAAACATGGGACGCAATTTACGGCGCTATGAAAAACTTAATGGATAACTCGCCCGCCAATTAAAAAATCGTTTCTCCCCTCCTAATTAATATTAAGGAATGAAA
>NW_021681026.1:26898-27133 GCF_001412515.2 Diachasma alloeum
ATGAAACCAATGCTGTTCGATGGAGAATTAAATTCCCCATACAGCAACCCCCGTTTCATCCCTTAATCTCTGTAATAAAAGAATAAAAACAGTGACGAAACTCACGGCGCAATGAAAAACCTAATGGTCTCTCGGCGCAGTGATTCCCGATAACTCGCCCGCTAATTAAAAAATCGTCTCTCCCCGCCTAATTAACATTAAGGAATGAAACCAATGCCGTTCGATGGAGAATTAA
>NW_021681026.1:27178-28890 GCF_001412515.2 Diachasma alloeum
TGCGACGCAATTTACGGCGCTATGAAAAACTTGATGGATAACTCGCCCGCTAATCAAAAAATCGTCTCTCCCCTCCTAATTAATATTAAGGAATGGAACTAATGCTGTTCGATGGAGAATCAAATTCCCCATCCATCAACCCCCGTTTCATCCCTTAATCTCTGTCATCAAAAAATAAAAACTGCGACGAAAGTCGCGGCGCTATGAGAAACCCAATAGTTTCTCGGCGCAGAGTGCCACCCCAATAATTCGCCCGCTAATTAAAAAATCGTCTCTCCCCTCCTAATTAATATTAAGGAATGGAACTAATGCTGTTCGATGGAGAATCAAATTCCCCATCCATCAACCCCCGTTTCATCCCTTAATCTCTGTCATCAAAAAATAAAAACTGCGACGAAAGTCGCGGCGCTATGAGAAACCCAATAGTTTCTCGGCGCAGAGTGCCACCCCAATAATTCGCCCGCTAATTATAAAATCGTCTCTCTCCTCCTATTTAACATTAAGAAAAGAAACCAATGCAGTTCGATGGAGAATTAAATTCCCCATCCAGCAATCTCCGTCGCATCCCTTAATCTCTGTAATAAAAAAATAAAAACTGCGACGAAAGTCACGGCGCAAAGAAAAACCTAATGGTCTCTCGGCGCAGTGACTCCCGATAACTCGCCCGCTAATTAAAAAATCGTCTCTCCCCGCCTAATTAACATTAAGGAATGAAACCAATGCTGTTCGATGGAGAATTAAATTCCCCATCCAGCAACCCCCGTTTCATTCCTTAATCTTTGTAATCAAAAAATAAAAACTGCGACGAAAATCATGGCGCTATAAAAAACTTGATGGATAACTCGTCCGCTAATCAAAAAATCGTCTCTCCCCTCCCAATTAATATTATGGAATAAAACTAATGCTGTTCGATGGAGAATTAAATTCCCCATCCAGCAACCCCCGGTTCATTCCTTAATCTTTGTAATCAAAAAATAAAAACTGCGACGAAAATCATGGCGCTATAAAAAACTTGATGGATAACTCGTCCGCTAATCAAAAAATCGTCTCTCCCCTCCCAATTAATATTATGGAATAAAACTAATGCTGTTCGATGGAGAATTAAATTCCCCATCCAGCAACCCCTGTTTCATCCCTTAATCTCTGGAATAAAAAAATAAAAACTGCGATGAAAGTCACGGCGCAATGAAAAACCTAATGGTCTCTCGGCGCAGTGACTCCCGATAATTCGCCCGCTAATTAAAGTATCATCTCTCCCCGCCTAATTAACATTAAGGAATGAAACCATTGCTGTTCGATGGAGAATTAAATTCCCCATCCATCAACCCCCGTTTCATCCCTTAATCTCTGTAGAATTAGAACTAGAATTAGAATATGCGTCGCGGCTGGTCACTTAAAGCGCCCAGAGCCACCTAAATCATACGATCTTTTGTAACATCCGCCTTAGTTTCGGTCAGTCACATAGCTCCAGCCCTGCGTTTCTCACTAGGCTAATAAGGCTGGTGACAGCTGCTTGTTGTAAGTCCTCTGGTTCCAGGAAAGCCTGGCCCCAGATTTGATAGCGACGGAGTGCTAATAGGGGCCATTCACATAAAATGTGGATGACGCCCTCCGTATCGCTTCCGCATAGTCTACAATCTTCTTGTTCTGCAAGTTTCATCTTGAACAGATGGGCTCTGAGAGCTGTATGACCCGTGAGGAGCCCCATTGCT
>NW_021681026.1:28910-35434 GCF_001412515.2 Diachasma alloeum
TCCAGAAGCTTTCTGGTCCTAACTCTTAGTTGCCCTCTCATAAGCAGTTTCGCTTGTCTGCAGGTCGCAACTTTCTCCCAACGCCTGACATGATCCCGCTGGAAATGATCTTTAATAAGAGTTTTTCCCACTGCGAAGGGCATGCCAAGTAGGCCGTGTGAGGGCACCCTTTCTGTACCCTCCTTGGCCAGCTTATCTGCTACTTCATTACCCAGAATCCCATGGTGGCCTGGTACCCAGGTTACGGTAACCAGATTGTTTTTACCCAGTGTGTCCAATGCCTACATGCATTCCCACACCACCTGTGACCCTGTAGTGGATTTTTCCAGGGCGTGAATCGCCACCTGGCTGTCACTGCAGATGAATGTTTTCACGCTTTTTGTGTCTCTCGCGTTCAGATACTCTGCACACTTAAGTATGCCCAGCATTTCTGCTTGAAAGACGGTTGAATGGTGGCCCAGTGGAAAACTCTCTCCAAAGTCATCTGTCAGATGGTAGATGCCTGCCCCAAAACTTTCATTGAAGCCAGAGCCGTCCGTAAACCAGTAGTCCTCTCTTGGTCTCGGTTGAAGTTCCGAGTCTAGCCACTCTTGTCTGGGTGGTATACTCGTTCTGAAAGTTTTCCTGATCTGATACTTCCTAGGAATTCTATCCATCTTACCTATGAAGGGTCGCTCATTGATTAGGCTAAGTCTTGTATGGCACAACTCAGATATTTCACTCTTCTGGTGTAGTTTATCTCTGAGCCATTTAGCTTCAGAGGTTGAATTTTTTCCAGTCTATAATTTCTGGTGAAAACCAGGACTGTTGTCTTGGCTGGATTTACCGATAGGTCAGTTTCCCTGCACCAGTCCGAAATGATATTGAAGGCTGTTGCCATCAGGTCCATTAGCACCCTCAGAAATCCGCCTTTCACAACAACTGTTACATCATCGGCAAAACCGGTGATGTGGAAGCCGGCCTCACTTAGTTGATTTAGAAGTCCATCTACAACCAGGTTCCATAGCAGGGGCGAGAGAATTCCCCCCTGCGGACAGCCCCTAGTCGGACGTCGCTCCACACATGCCCTCCCTTGTCCGGCCGACAGTCTTCTCCCTTTCAGCATGTTTTGTATCCAAGCAATGATAGCCTTGGACACCTGTCGTTCTTCCATGGCTTTCTATATAGCCGGATTCGAAGTGCTAACAAAAGTCCCTTCAATATCCAGAAAGGCGCCTATGGCAAAACCCTTGACCGCCAGTTGTCCCTCAATCAGTCCCACCAGGTGATGTAAGGCGGTATCTGTTGATCGTCCCTCTCTGTATGCATATTGACAGGGGGAGAGGGATCTGTCAGCCAAGGGCCCGGCCTTGATGTGTCTATCCACCAGCCTCTCCAGGGTCTTCAGGATGAAGGATGTAAGGATTATAGGACGGAAGTCTTTTGGTTTTATATAACCGGTTTTTCCAGGCTTGGGAATGAATACTATCCTAGTTTCATTCCACACACTAGGGACATGTTTCAGGGCTATACTAGTTCTGAGTATCTTGGTTAAGGGTCCCGTGATAGTCTCTATCCCTTCCTGTAATAGGGGTGGGTAGATCCCCCCTGGTNTCTATCCCTTCCTGTAATAGGGCTGGGTAGATCCCGTCTGGTCCCGGTGCCTTGAAGGGTTCAAAGGTTTTGATGGCCCACTTGACCCCCCAGGGCTGCACTACTTTATTTGCCAATGCCCAATCATGGGTTTCGTAGACATCCCTCTGATTTTGCATTGTTTCTTTATCTCTCTCCTGGGCCTGTATGAAGCCTGGAAAGTGGGTGTTCATTAGGAGTTTCAGAGTCTCTCCCATGGTTTCCGTGTGGCTGCCATCTGGTGCCTGTAGGCTCCCTAGATATTGTCTTGTTGTAATTTGCGAGCAAGCCTCTGTAAGTTTCCCATGCGTCTTCCTTACGGGGGTCCGCTCTCATGTTCTTAGCTTTGTGAAAAGCTTCTCTAGCCTTGCCCCTCAGCCCACCGAGTTTCTCTGACCACCAAGGAGTCTCAGTAGGCTGCCCTTTCGGGACTAGCCTGCAGTTTGTCTCGAAGGAGTCCATGATGGCCGGTTGAGGGCAATCGAAGCCTCCTCCAGCTGCTTTTTGTTGTTAAATCTGAGGATGATATCCCTGAGATTGTCAGATAGACTCTCTCGGTAATTTCCCCAGTTTGTTCGTCTTGGGTTTCTCACCCATTCCGTTTCTTTCACTGTGTGGATGGACATTCTTATGGTTTGATGATCGGACGCTGAGAGGTCCTTTGAGACCCTCCAGTCTCCAATCATGTCTGCCACTCTATCCGTCCCCAGAGTGATATCTATGACCTCCTGTCGTCTCCGATCTATGAAGGTAGGTTCTGACCCCCTATTAAGGATATTTAGACCGGCCCCCATTATGAATTCCTGGAGGCTTTCCCCCCTGCCGTTAATGCCGGTGCTCCCCCATGCTACATGGTGCGAGTTGGCATCACAACCTAGCAGGAGTTCAAGTCCCCTTTCCTTCACATGGTTGCATAGGTCCTTTACTTTTTTCGAAGGAGGTGGTTCAGCCGAGTCATAGGGCATGTAAACTGACCCTACAACCAGGCTCATTTCCTCGCCTTGTCCCAGGCCCAGATCCACTTGTGCCACAGCCAGGTCTCCCTCACTAGCCTGTGAACAGAAGAAAGAGTCTAGTCCTTTAATAACAATGCAAGATCTAATTTTCTCCTGAGTGTTTGCGTGATAGATTCTGCCACAACCACTGAGACCCTTAAAGGCATTGTTCACTATCCATGGTTCTTGGATCAATGCTATGACTGTCTGCATCCCAGCAATAGCCTGACTAGAGTAGCCGAGGCTGCTTTACTGTGATGCAAACTTATCTGTACAATACAATGTGCACCNCCGGGTTGCAGCCATAATGATGACTACTTTCCTGGTACCTCTATGTACCCTTCTTCTGACTTTCACCACGGTCTTTCGCAAGCAGCTTGACAGTAGCTTTTTGAATCCCGCAGTGCAGTCTGAAGTTGCAGGCTTTCAGAACAGAGAGTGATCGGTCGTCTATCAGCGCAACGAAGTGGGCACTTTTCGCGTCCCTGCTCTCACTGCCCCGAGCCACAACTCACTCTCTGGCCTGCAGTCCTGCATTCTGTTTCTCGAGGAAGCACAGAGATTCTTGAGCGGTTAGATCTGGGTCTTCCACGTGCACCACAACCCTGTGCTTCTAGGGAAGCTCCGAGGCTGCGACCACATGTAGCCTAAGCCCACCTATTTTGTTTTCGGGGAAGAGCCTTTCAGCCGATTTCCCGGTTCCTCATCAGTGCAGTNCTGCATTTTGTTTCTCAAGGAAGCACAGTGCTTCTTGAGCGGTTAGATCTGGGTCTTCCACGTGTAGTACAACCCTGTGCTTCTTGGGAAGCTCCGAGGCTGCGACCACACGTACAGTAAGTCCAGCTATTTTGTTTTCGGGGAAAAGGCTTTTCAGCCAATTTCCCGTTTCCTCATCAGTGCAGCACACCATTGCCACACCTTCTCTTTCCCAGACACCGTTGAAGGTGGGTGCTTTCACCCCGTCAGGTAACGCCAGAATGGCCCCCTTCAGGAGTTTCTTTACCTCCGCTAGCTCTTCAGTGCCCAGTTTCTGATCCGGATATGACTCCGGCATAACTGCAAACTTGAATGAGCTCGCAGTATTCTGAGCATATGTGCCCTGATCCTGCGTTCTCATTCTCTTTTCTTTCGGTCTGACTGAGGGGCTTGGCGTAGTACGCTCTGATGGAAGGCGTTTTATTGCCTTCCTCGTAGCCCCCTCCCCCCTTCCCTCATCGACCTTCGCTGCTGCATCCGTCAAGGTTGCAATCGCCCCCGAGGTTTGATGCAGCTTCGCTCTCTTGCGACGTCTTCTCTCGGCTCCACTCAGTCTGACCCGATTCACATCGGTACCAGACTGGTCAGCCTAGTCAGACTTCGTGTGTTCACCATCGCTAGCCCCAAACGAAGATTCTTTTTCAATACTGAGATTTTTTAGATTGGTTTCCATTTTTGGTCCCACGAATATCGCGGTTAAGCGTTTTCACCTGGTGCATTCCCGCGATTGCCCAGGGCTTGGCTTGTCTCGGGTGGGTTACATGCAAGATTACTCTCAGAGGTCGCCCAGGTTTCTAAGAGGCATCGTTAGCGACACAGCTCCCCCTGTGCCATGCATCCTTAGGCACGGTATGGCTTAGGCGAGGCCATGGCTTACGCCGCTCACACACATGGATTGGGTGGGTTCCTCTTAGCGACCGCGAGCGGCGATAGCCCTTAAGACCCCCACCGCCCGCGACGGAGCCCCCTCACTAACGACAAAGTGGGAGCCCCGTGGAGGGGGTAATCTCTGTAATCAAAAAATAAAAACTGCGACGAAAGTCGCGGCATTATGAAAAACCTAATGGATAACTCGCCCGCAAATNCCGAGCCCCCTCACTAACGACAAAGTGGGAACCCCGTGGAGGGGGTAATCTCTGTAATCAAAAAATAAAAACTGCGACGAAAGTCGCGGCATTATGAAAAACCTAATGGATAACTCGCCCGCAAATCAAAAATTTGTCTCTCCCCTCCTAATTGAGATTAAGGGATGAAAAAATGGCAGTTCGATAGAGAATTAAATTCCCCATCAATTAACCCTCTTTCAGCCCTTAATCTCTGTAAAAAATGGAAGAAACTGTCATGAAAATCACAGCGCAGTAAGAAAAATAATTGTTTTGCGGCGCACAGTGACTCCCGGTAATTAAAAATTCACCTCTCCCCTCGTAATTGAGATTAAAGGATGGAAAAGAGCAATTCGACGGAGAATTAAATTCCCCATCAATTAACCCTCTTTCATCCCTTAATCTCTGTAACAAAAAAATAAAAACTGCCATGAAACTCAGGGGCCAGTAAGAAAAATAATTTTTTCGCGGCGCACACTAATTCTCCATCGAACTGCCGTTTTTTCATCCCTTAATTTCAATTAGGAGGGGAGAAGTGAATTTTTAATTCGCGGGCGAATGGTGAACAGTCAGTGTGCGCCGCGAAAAAATTATTCTTCTTATTGGCCCCTGACTTTCATGGCAGTTTTTATTTTTTTGTTACATAGATTAAGTGTTGAAAGAAGGTTAATTAATGGAGAATTTAATTCTCCGTCGAAGTGCCCTTTTTTCATTCCTTAATTAAAAACGATTATTTTTCTTACTGCGCTGTGATTTTCATGACAATTTCTTCCATTCTTTACAGAGAGTAAGGGTTGGAAGAGGGTTAATTGATGGGGAATTTAATTCTCCATCGAACAGCATTGGTTTCATTCCTTAATATTAATTAGAAGGGGAGACACGATTTTTTAATGAGCGGGCGAGTTATCCATTTTGTTTTTCATAGTAACGTAAATTGCGTCGCAGTTTTTATTTTTTTATTATAAAGATTAAGAGATGAAACGAGGGTTGATGGATGGGGAATTTAATTCTCCATCGAACAACATTGGTTTCATTCCTTAATATTAATAAGGAGGGGAGACACCATTGTTTAATTAGCGGCCGAGTTATCCATTGTGTTTTTCATAGTGCCGTAAATTCCGTCGCAGTTTTTATTTTTTTATTACAGAGATTAAGAGATGAAACGGGGGTTGATGGATGGGGAATTTAATTCTCCATCGAACAGCATTGGTTTCATTCCTTAATGTTAATTAGGAGCAGAGATACGATTTTTTAATTAGCGGGCGAGTTGTCGGGAGTCACTGCGCCGAGAAACCATTAGGTTTTTCATAGCGCCGCGACTTTCGTCGCAGTTTTTATTTTTTTATTACAGAGATTAAGAGATGAAACGGGGGTTGATGGATGGGGAATTTAATTCTCCATCGAACAGCATTGGTTTCATTTTTCAATATTAATTAGGAGGGGAGACACGATGTTTTAATTAGCGGGCGAGTTATCCATTATGTTTTTCATAGCGCTGTAAATTGCGTCGCAGTTTTTATTTTTTTATTACAGAGATGAAGGGATCAAACGGAGGTTGATGGATGGAGAATTTAATTCTGCATCGAACAGTATTAGTTTCATTGCTTCATGTTCATTACGAGCGGAAAGACGATTTTTTAATTAGCGGGTGAGTAATCCGTTAGGTTTTTCATAACGCCGCGACTTTCGTCGCAGTTTTTATTGTTTGATTACAGAGATTAAGGGATGAAACGGGGGTTGCTGGATGGGGAATTTAATTCTCCATCGAACAGCATTGGTTTCATCCCTTAATGTTGATTAGGCGGGGAGAGACGATTTTTTAATTAGCGGGTGAGTAATCCATTAGGTTTTTCATAGCGCCGCGACTTTCGTCGCAGTTTTTATTGTTTGATTACAGAGATTAAGGGCTAAAACGGGGGTTGATGGATGGGGAATTCAATTCTCCATCGAACAGCATTGGTTTCATCCCTTAATGTTGATTAGGCGGGGAGAGACGATTTTTGAATTAGCGGGCGAGTTATCGGGAGTCACTGCGCCGAGAGACCATTAGGTTTTTCAT
>NW_021681026.1:39407-39632 GCF_001412515.2 Diachasma alloeum
TAGCGGGCGAGTTATCGGGAATCACTGCGCCGAGAGACCATTAGGTTTTTCATTGCGCCGTGAGTTTCGTCACTGTTTTTATTCTTTTATTACAGAGATTAAGGGATGAAACGGGGGTTTCTGTATGGGGAATTTAATTCTCCATCGCACAGCATTGGTTTCATTCCTTAATATTAATTAGGAGGGGAGAAACGATTTTTTAATTGGCGGGCGAGTTATCCATTA
>NW_021681026.1:39777-83313 GCF_001412515.2 Diachasma alloeum
GTTTTTCATAGCGCCGTAAATTGCGTCGCAGTTTTTATTTTTTTATTGCAGAGATTAAGGGATGAAACAGGGGTTGCTGGATGGGGAATTTAATTTTCCATCGAACAGCAGTGGTTTCATTCTTTAATGTTAATTAGGAGGGGAGAGACGATTTTTTAATTAGCGGGCGAATTATTGGGGTGGCGCTCTGCGCCGAGAAACCATTGGGTTTCTCATAGCACCGTGACTTTCGTCGCAGTTTTAATTTTTTTATTACAAAGATTAAGGGATGAAACGGGGGTTGATAGATGGGGAATCGAATTCTCCATCGAAAAGTCCTTGTCTCATCCCTTAATATTAATTAGCGGGCGAATGAATCAACGGAAAAACATAAAGTAAACATTGAGGACAAGGAGGACATAAACCCCCCTTTGAACCTATCCCTGTGACAGCGGGACTGCTATAGGGCTTCTAGCAGAAGTTTTCCCTACCCAGGGTACCCCCACTCTACGTAATTCCCACTCATATACTTGTCCCCCACTCCAAAAATCCATGGATATTCTTCTTCTGGCCCTACTGCCGAGTTACCGGCACAGGCAGCTCGCCCAGCCCTCTGAATCGTCCGTGGCGCCCCGCCTCTGTTGGGGTCTCACTTATTCTGGCTGCGACTGCTGTCGAGACTTGACCGACGCCGTTGGGATTGTGGAGATTTGAAGGACTCACACAAATAGTTTGACTCTTGGGTAATCTATAATAAACTATATTTATTCAGCCAAAAGTTATTAAACATTTAAATGAATACAAATGAGGGATTGCCACAGCTGTGGTGTTAAACTTATGGAATCGTGAGAATAATAATAATGATGAATGGCGGATCGGGTTTTCCCGGTCGGTTTCGTTATTCCGTCTTCGGGATAAGTATTTGTTTGCGCCGTTGGCGCTGATGGCGAGCTCCGTCGGTAACAGTGGAATCTGATTGAGGCTGAGCCGCCACAGGATGTTGACACTTCCGCCATCTCCCGGCATACCCCCTACGGGACTTCTATTATCATTATATACACTCAAATTAATTTTCATCAATTGATAGAAAACAATGTTATAAACAGTGCAAATATAAACTAATGATTCGTCTATCCACTTTTATTGTGTTGTCAGATATCATTTCCCCTTTTTTAGCCCCAGAAAATGACAATACTAATAGCCACGCAATAGCCATGCAAATACCGTGGCTCCTGGATCGCCAGGGAAGTGAAACATGAAAATTCAATTTTCGTCTGAAACTCTCATAAGTTGATGAAAAATTGACAAAAAATTGGACAAATCAGATGTCATTTTGAAGCTTATTCAATGAGCTTTCTACTGAGTATACTATATATATATGGTTCATGCAAGAGGAAGAAGAAATTAAGTGTAGAAACTAAGGACTGAAGCCTGGTAACGCTCACGGACATTTCTATATTGGATATTGAACAGAAAAATAGAAATTGATCGGGAAGTTATTGGTTCGATAGGTCATACCTACTCCAGCCCAATGGGCTGGGAGCGAGCGACCAACAACCCAGTACAATTTTTTCAATGCCGTCTGTCTGAGTTCCCCCTGAAGCTTGTTCTCATTCGAGATATTCGAGTTGGACGACTTTTTCCAATTCGAGTTTTGTCCCTCTCTTTTTGAAAGGAGGTTTTTCAGGAGTGTTTTTGTTCTGGATAAGGATAACTATGGTTTACCAGAATAAATAATGTATAAAAGAATGAAATAAAAAATTAATTCAAAAATGAATTAATTCAATTGCCGGAAAATCCGAAGTTGATAGAAAATAATTGGAATTTTTTTTATTTGATGCTCTAATATACAGGTTTTTTATTCACATCTATTTATGCAATAATCTGTCGTATTCGTTGCAGTTTCTATTATCTATATTTTTCGATGGTATTTTCTGCTTTTTTTTTATGAAGGATGAAGATTAAATTCTACCCAAACCTCTATTTGTGTTTTAGATAGAAATCACTCATGATTTCAGCCATTGTACTTCGCTTGATTGAAATCGCGGTACGAGGAATGATCAGATAAATATCACACATGATTTAAATATTCATAGAGAATTTCTCCATCGAAAAATATCCGATAGTTTCGAACTACTTTTTTGACGATTTCTAATCACTGTCCATTTCTTCTGGGGCTGAAGATTCTTCCTCCTCCGGAATTTCCTTATCCCAATCCTTCAGATTTGCTCCCATTATAAAGTCATCTCGAAGAACACTCCAAAATTTATTCGACTAAACACAAACATTATGTTTTCAGTTCGATACTGGATAATTAGAGGTTGTTTAGATACTGGATAAATCGGTAACTACTTGGTGAATTATTAAGCAAATATCATCGGAAAGAAGAGGCTTAGCGGAAATTATTTAGACATCTGGATTGTCCATTAGTTCGATATTCTTCTCTAAACCAACTTCTTTTCGTGATATTCGTAAAATAATGCGCATTAATGTTTTGAACGCATATCTAGGGTTTAATTCCAATCAAATTACCTTCTCTGAGCCATCCTCTTCTCTTTCAGAACCAATTCGTTGATCCACAGTGATGCTCTTCGTTCCACCCATAAGAACATCCAAAAATGCTCGTTTATCGATACTCTTCAATACTTTTTCTCTCTTTCCTTCTAGTGGACCAGCTTCTACCAATTTCTTCTCTATTTCCTGTTGTTGATCCCTCACTGTATTGAATAATTGAACTACACCTCTGAAAAATATAAGAATACTAATGTTAGGTTATGAATGAGTTTTTCTTTATATGCGAAAAGTATTTCGAGATTTTTCTTTTGGTGGCTGATGATTATAAGAGGTTTATCATCAAGTTTATCATCACAAGTTGCTTATGAACTGAAGCAATCTCAACAAAAGAAATGTAGTGATATTTGGTTTCAAAATAACCGCTCCCCAAGGTTAACTTAAATTTCACGTTTGACTCAAATTTTCAGATTATTTTCTGTAAATATCTCGGTATTGGGAATTTTGGTTCTAAAATTATTTGATGAGATGAATGCGGGAGGAACTATTGTACCGATCCACTGAGGTGCAATTGACGGAAAATTTATCAATAACGAATTACTTTGTTGCTATTCTTTGTAGAAGTTTTTCTCTAGGTCTATTCAAAGGAGAACGTTTGACTCGAATTGAATGTTTCATTTTTTCTGTCTTTTTCAGTATCCTTAGTTTATCTCTGTTGAGGTCCTTTGTAGTTTTTTTCTCCACGAATTCGACCTTGATATCCCCCTCTTTACTTTCAATTTGGAAAGGAATTTTCTCATTTTTCGATTGGACTTCAGATATTTTCTTAGCCCTTGATAGTACAAGAGTCTTTTTCTTCTTGGGCTTATTTGTTTTTAATATCTTCTGCATGGCGTTTGCCCAGCCTGGGTTCCTTATGAACTTCGATTCTTCCTGTTCTGTTCCAGAATCAGCTAATTTTGCATCTTCCAGTAAGTAATCTAGATCTGAATGATCTTCAGGTAAATCACCAAAGTCACTGTGGGTCTCCGAGGCTTCTCCGTCACTTTTTTCAAATTTTTCATCTGAAAATCAATATTCCTATTTATAATTCATCGAATTTATTGGGTGGACCCAGCAAAAAGGTTACAAAAACGAGATCAGTTAAGTCAATTTGAAACTACACAGATCTTCAAAACTATCGGAGATATACACGATTTTGTAAAGACAAAATTATATGTAGATCACATTAAGCACCCCTAAGAGCACCTATAAGAATACACCTCCCTGCTTCCAACTCCAAAAAATCCAGCACACATCAATTTGAAATTTGAAATTCACTCGATTTGAAATTCACTCATCTCGTATTACCACGTTATTACTCATATGGGCTATTGGTAAATTATTGGACATTTGTGTGGATGAAATGAAAAAAACGTGGTATGCTTTGTTTAAAATATTGTAATCGTTTGAAATTCATTGATTGATTTTTTGTAAATACTCGTACAATCGAACTGGTAGAATTCTAGAGGAATTAAAAAGTACTTGATTTGAGAAGCGTATTTTAGGAATTAAAAATTCCATAAAAAATGTAAATAGTTCGAATAATTCAAAATTCTACAGACGAATATCATTAGTTACATTTCTGAGAGCGGTTGAATTTCGGAGGAAATTCCCTCGCAGAAACGTTCTCTTGAAGCTCATGAAAAACTAAAAAAGAGTTATGGGTCGACGGTATTCACGCCATTACTTGCGACCACTCTTTTTTGTTAATAATAATATTTAAGGGTACCTTTTCGCCATAGTTCATCATTTCATTATTATAATGATTATTACACTGAACGATTTTAGATTGTTTTTATCCGGGCTAATTTGTAATTAACCTGCAACCAATGATTTTTTTACTTTTTTTTTCTTACCTTTCATCTTCAAGATTTTTTTTTTAGTTTTCATTGTTTTAACTGTTAGACTCATTTTCTCGACGAAATTATACAATTAATTCCTCACTTATTTATCAATAAAAATTAATACAATCGATTTGTTCAAACAGTTCAAACCAAGTTTACTATTTTGGTTTATACATACACGGACGGTACGCCCGACACGTGGGATTTCTTCAGAACGAAGTTGCCAACAATTACCGTCAGATGTCACAATTTATAAATTCTGTTGTTGTAGACAACACGGTCGTAAATACAGGTGTCTGGAAAGTCCCCCTACCTTTCGGTGATGGGGATGGTCCCCTTAATGGCGACGTAGTATCAACAGTGACCGCTGGAGGCGCAACGTGACTAGAGGAATTTTTTCTTGAATGATATGATAATAAATTCAATGAAGCAGTAATTAATTAATTAGTTGTATCATACAAGCATAATTCCCTTCCTGTATTTAAGTTTTGCACTTCGAATTATTTTTATAACAATGGTTAGTCAAATAATGTTCTTTTAATGAGGCTTACGACGTTGCGCCTCTGGCAGTCGTCAAGTAAACTTCACAATCTGTCGACATTAAATTAGTTTTCACAGACTGCACGTGTTGTTTTGTGTTGTATTTGATCGAAAAAAAGAGAATTGGGGAAAAAATCTATTCCAATCAAGTAACGAGGCACTAATAACCATAAATTGACTGTTATTAGCCATAAAATATGCAGTACGTCGCTGCTAATAATGAGGTAAGTTTAAGAAATAATTTCATAATTTTTCCCTGGTGGAAAAAACTCCTAAAATCCTATTGGAAGAAAAAAGGGTAATTGGAAATAATGACGTTATTGCCGTTGACCCATTATTTCCGATTTAGGTTAGTAGCGCAATGCTGACACGTATGGAAAAATCCAATAGGAAAACCTCGCGAATTCTCTAGAAAATTCTATTGGGATTCTGGAGAAAATCTATCGGATTTCTATGGGATTTCTATTGGAATTTTATTAGTTTTTTTGCGCTGATTCTATTGCATATTTCATACGGAAAAGTCAATAGATTTTGAATTTCTCTCTCCAGAATCCCAATAAAATTTTCTAGCTAATTCGCTAGGTTTTCCTATTGGATTTTTCCATACGTCATTTTCGGTACGTCAGCATTGCGCTACTAACCTGAATCGGAAATAATGGGTCAACGACAAAAACGTCATTATTTCCAATTACCCTCTTTTCTTCCAAAGGATTTAAGGAGTTTTTTCCACCAGGGTTTGCCATTTTATTTGTTCATTTACTACTGTGCGGAGAAATTTATATATAATTTAATGTAGTCAGTTTTTGCAGACATTTTAGGCTAAACTCAGATTTCTATTACGTTCTTTGTTTTTCGATTCGCTTAACCCCAATATTGGAGTCTCTGAATCGAATACGTATGACTTTTTTTAAATTGTTATTAACGTTTCGTCAGTGAGCTACCGAAAAGTCGATTAAGCAGCGAGGGAATAAAAGAAAATAATTCCAATTATATCAGATAAGATGAATGTACCTGAGCGAATCCACCAATTCTGAATACGAAAAATTGCCTCAACATTTTTTAATTTGTTTTCTAATTTCTATCGGAAAGTATAGTCCAAAAGGAGGAAAATGAGCGCAAATGGAGCTCTCTAACTCAATTATTGGCCAAAATATTGAAGATTAATTTTTTTTCTTATAAAAACTTGCATTTTCAATGCTAATTACGAGCCACTAAGAATAACAAAAAAAAAATGAATCCATAAATTTTGTCGGAAATTTTCTATGCGACTTCCTATTCCTTTCTATATGAACCTTGTATGACCCCTGTATGACCCACATACGAACTCCATATAAACTTCATATAACCCTCATATGACTCTTGTATGACCGCCATATGACCATTTTGACCTTCATTCTGACCCTTATGACCCTAAATTTCATAGGAAATTCTATTGAAAATCCTATAGGAAATTCAATAGGAAATACCTGATAGGAAATCCTATAAAAACCGTTCGAATTTTCCGTAGGATTTTTTCACACGTGGTACTTAAAGCGCATCGATGCGGCTTTACTTTGCAACTAAATTAACGCAATAATTCGTGCAATAAAATGAGGAAAAAGAAAAACCATTGTAATTAAGCCGGTGTACTCCGAAGTTCAATGTAGTCCTATCAACTTTGCTGAGAGTACACATTTTAAATATTTGCCCTGCTTTTGTCATAATAATTGCGTTTTGATGGTTTAAAATGCGGAGAGAAGTTTGCAAGTCCTAATTCGAGGTGTGGAATTACCGTTGATTTTTTTCCGGTAAATTTACCGTAAGAATACCGTAATGTTACAGTATTGTTATATAATAGTCAAATAAAATATAATCTTGATGCAGAATTATCGTAATAATTTTTTGTCGGTAAACTTAACGTAAATTACCGTAACTTACATCTGTTACGTCTGGAGACGTACCGTATTTTTAAAGACAGAATAGAAACTAAATAATGATTAAAACGGAAGAAATAAAAATGGATAAGAAGAATTTAATTTGTAAAAAAATGAATCGTCCGGAAAGGGATTTTGCATTGGAGTCAATTTGAACCGAGTCTCATTTTTAATCGATATTACTCGCGAAAATATGCGAAGAAATTTAATGAAGGAAAAAGAGAATGAAAAAAAAAATAATAATTTTATGTAACGATCACGTGATCGTTAGGTGGCAACAGTTTTGAATTGTCTCCAAGCGCGTCATCACCAGGAGGTTCAGGTATCCGTACCGATGAGGCGTACCTTGATGCATCGACATCGGGTGATGCCCCCTCCATTAAACAAATACATTAAAACTCATATTCATACATGGATAAGTTTTGAAATATACATTAATTTTAAATCGTGAAATGACATTTTGGAAACTTTGACGGTTTCAAAAGTTATTTAAAAATACTAATTGAATATAAAGAGAATTTTGTTTGGGGAGCTAAAAAAAATAAATAATAAAAAAAATGTTTTGATTTTCAATGTAGATTTTGCGGTAATTTAAAAGAAAAAAAAATCATTTGTCGATTTACGTTTAAAATTTGGTTTGTAATTGATTCATTTCAAAGGGATTGATTTTGTGAAAAATTTTAATTTCAATTATTTGAATAAATTTGTTTTATTTGTTATCATCAAATTTCTTCCTCTATCATTCCTATAGTTCGCCCGACTCCAATCACTAGCTATTATCCTCGCGGATAGGCTAAAAATAGGAGAAATTTAACTGTCGTAATTTTTCAGTATTTATTTAATCAAAAATCTTTAAATATTTACTGTGATCATGGCATAACACATCTATACAGATCTTTTTCAATTTACACTCAACACAAAATTTTTTCTTTACTTTAACAGTTACCAATATTTCCGAAATGCGATTCCATGATCTCCAACAACCATATTTTTCGCAAGAAAAAAAAATGATGTCATTGTTAAATTATATTTTCCATTGGAATAGATGTGAAACTATAGGGCACCTATAGAGCAAATGCATACCCTCGAAAAAAATCGAAGGAGAATATCCTAAAAATATCGAAAAAGGATAATCATTTTTCAGTCTGTACGTGCAATTGGTAATTCGGAATGAATTCCTAATCTATTATTGTGAATTTGAAAAAATGATTGCAATTTCACAATACTTGTATATGTTGAAAAATTTCAATACACATGAATTCACACACAAGAATGGTAATTTTACAATCCCAATGTAGTAATTTCCGTATATATTCCAATAAAACTCCAAATATTTGCTGCAATATTCATGCAAAAATGGAGCAAATACCAATTTTTCTACCGAATTTGTAATTTTACTGCACATTGATGTAGCAAAAGTGTAGTAATTTTGCTAACTTTTCTAACGGTGAACGAGAGGAACGATGGTACGAAGCGTACACACTTACTCTCTTCCCCCACCCAGCCCTGAAATTCTCATTTTGAATTCGAAAGGCAAACATTCTTGACCAAAATTACAAGAAACTACTGGTAATTCTTTCGAAATCATTCCATATAGATGCAAATTTACCGTAATCCTATTTTACTAAAGATGAAAGAAACGTGAAGTTGTTTTATATCGAAATATCTCGAAACTGCCTGACCCGCTAATCCTCAATTTTGATTGGTCAATGAGTCATGTGAAGTAGTCGCTGAAAAAAATCCCCGGTATTTTCAAATTCTTCAAATGGAAAGAAGAATAAGAATAGTTGTTTATTGTTTCAAAGATACAAAATCCTTTTTACAATATGTCTCCATGGGGGTCGGAGTCATCCGTGTTTTGGTTTTACCAAAAGACATACGAGTAATCCATATTTGATTCTTCTAATTTTTGCGCGCGCTTTATACAGCTATTTACTACATAATAATATACCGCTTTAACATGAGACTTCTTTTTCGGTGCTAAGACATCATATATATTTAATAGTTGCGTGTGCTTTTGTAAAGTGGATACATTGTTTTGCATACGATTGGCGAGATTAGTTCTTTCCAGTGTTAGTGTCTTACATTTAAGTAGAAAGTGTTCAATTGAGTCCAGTTCGTCATGGTCACAGATTGGGCATTTTTCATTTGGCAAGAATTTGTAGGTATTATTGTTTACATACAGGCTAGTTACATATTTGCTGGCTAGTCTCAGCTGTGCTATGACTTTTTTCATGACTAAAGGAACCTGTTGATAAAGATAATCTTTTCTTTCAATTTCACGAACTACATTCGATTGTAAGTAAAATGCGTTATTAACAAAAGTGTTTCTTTCCTTTATCAATTTCTTTTCGTATGAATCCAGTAGAGCATCGCCTGCCCTCAGCCACTCTCTCCAGTCGAGAGAATCTCTCAATTTTACACTCCATTCTTTATTCAGCGAGTCTATAAAATCAAATATTTGAGACACCCAATTATATTGATTAGAGTGGTTTCCTCTTTTGAATAAGTTAACTTGATTTTTGAAGCAGACTAGGGGCAGGCGATGCTCTGGCATACGTAGAATCTTTACAATCCAGTTCCACGTGATTTTCCAGACTCTGATTGCCATAGGGGTTCTATCAATTTCAGCATAGATTAATGCTTGTGCCGTCGATTTACTGACATTCAAAATAGACTTGTAGAATCTTGCTTCAAGTGCCTCTATTTCCTTAATATATCTGAGGGCCCATACAGGACTGGCATACAGGGTAACAGAGGAGACCAAGCTATCAAATAGCGTGTGAATTGAGTTAATATTATTCATTTTGGTTCTGTAAATCAGGTTCTGTACTGCGCCAGAAGCCATTTTCGTTTTTTTCATCGCCTCGTCTGTTGCCTGCCTGCCTAATCCCGATGAGGTGAACGGTATGCCTAAGTAAACATAAGATTTTACAATTTCAAGCTCTACATCACCATAGTGAAATTTCAGATCTTTAGGAAGCCTTCCTTTCCTCCTGCAGTAAAGAATTTTCGTTTTACTTTCATTGACTGTTAGATTGTTTTCTATGCTATATTGTCTCAACACTTTCAACTTTGCTCTGAGGTCTGCTTTGTGATGTGCCAGAATGACTAAGTCATCTGCGTACAAAAGAATTATTACATCGACTTTATTATTAATATCAATACCGTAAAGCCCTTTACTACGAAAGTAGTCCTCAATGTCAGAAATAAAGAGAATAAAGAGCAGAGGGCTCAGGATTTCCCCCTGCAGTACCCCCTCTGTGATTTGTACATCATCCGTTAGACCCTCCTCTGTTTTCACTTTCAGTACTGCCCTATCATATAAACCCTTAATTAATCTTATTAATTTAGCACTGACACCCAGATTTAGGAGTTTTGTCCATAGTTTTTCATGATTAACCGAGTCAAAGGCTCTTTTATAGTCGACAAATGTCGCAAATAAAGAGCCCTTTTCTCTTCTGAGTTTTGAATGAATTATTTCCTGAAGGACATATATTGTCTAAACAACCCCTACGACGTCTGAAGCCCGCTTGACCCTAAGAAACTATTTCACACTCCTCCATCCAATAGTCTAGCCGGGTTGCCAAAATTCTGGTAAATATTTTTGTAATGTGATTTACGAGGGCGATACCGCGATAGTTCCCTGGGTCTTTAGGATCACCTTTTTTGAATATCATCGTCAGTATAACTCTGGACCAGTTTTCCGGCATAACTTCAGTATTTAGTAGTTTATTAAATAAACAAACAATGTAAAGTTCCCAATAAAACTCGTTAGTTATTGCATCATCGCCCGGCGATTTATTGTTTTTACTTTCTTTAAGGGCTTTCTTAAATTCAGACAACGTAATTTCTCTATCTAAATCTGGGTGAAATTCTTCAAATGGCAAAATTTTTTTTTCTGCGTCATATTTTTCATTTTTTCATGTGTGAAGTTTATCTTTATATCAAAACATATCTAAATTGCCTAATTGTTGATCATGAGAAAAAAACATAGTATTTATAAATTTTTTTAACACAAATTATTCTTCACTTCCCAAATTTTAATTTTTTCATATTTATCATACGCACAAATGATCAATTCTTGCTTCTCAGATTTTCATACATAAATTCTAAACTCTACAAAATTCATGAAAATTCTTCGGGTTCCCAAATAATTCGAGAAAAATATTTGAAGAGCTACAGTTATCTGGAAAACTGGAATTTTCCGAAGAATTCAAGAAATTTTTTCAGTTTTCTGGAAAATTAATTCATAACCCTCCCCTCATTTTTCAACAATTACAGATTTTAATCACATTATTTTAAAAAGTAAAAAAAGAATTAATCGAAAATTAAAAATTATTCATTGATGTTTCACTCTTTATTCTCTTAACTCTTGTTAAGTCATTATCAATATTTATAAAACATCTATGAGTATATGAAGTTTAATAAATTCGATTTCTTCATTTTCACAACAAAAAGATAAGCGCGCGCGAAAGAGCGCGCACAGATCTAGTGGAATTAAAATAGGCAATTACGGTAATTCGTGGTGTGAAAGTTATTTTTGCTTCCGAATTGGGGACGCTATAAATCGCTGCGATATCTGGTGGGTATCGCCTACACTAAGAAAAATGGCCGTCCGATGGTTTATCGTTGGCACTTCAATCAATTAATTTCCAAATCCTCAAGTTTTTCTAAAATATGACAACATCAGAACTTCGAGTACAACAATAAAAAACAATACTGAAATGAATGAGTTGAAGGGGAACTACTACTGTCAACTACAATGTGAAGGTTTGAACAAGTTTGAACGGGTAAACCACCGGTCGTCCATGTTATGAGGGCGATCACTACGCCACCATCGGTAAATAGCGGTCCCAATGGAACCATTGCATTCCTCCGAATTTAAGTTTCCAGTTTTCTTCGTGAAGATGACTAATTTGGGGGTCAGGAATCGGAATCTGATGTTTTTAGACCCTGTCTGCATGTATGTATGTATGTGTGTGTGTATGTGTGTATGTGACCGATTCAGTTTTTTCACGATAACTTCAAACATAATTATCTGAATCAATCGAATCTGGGCTAGAAATATGCGTTTTTATGTTATACAGACCGAGTTCGAAGATGGTGTCGATTGCGCTTTTAGTTTTTGAATTATTCTCAAAAATCTGGCCCAAGGTTGGTTCAATATTGGCGCAAGGTTGGCGTAATGTTGGCACAAGGTTGGCGCAAGGTAGGCCCTTATGGGGGTCTTATGGGAATCTTATAGGGGTCTTATGGGGATCTAATGGGTGTTTTATGGGGGTTTATGAGGGTCTTATGGAAGTCTTATAGGGGTTTATGAGGGGCGTTGCCAGGGGGGGTTGATAGGGGAGGTTAATAGGGGGTTGTTAAGAGGGTTGCAAGGGGGGACTGATAGGGGATTGCTATGGGTGGTTGCTATGAGTAGCATCTCCTGATCTTTCAGCGACGCCTGAATATGAGGGTCTTATGAGAGTATTATGGGGGTCATAGGGATGATAAGGATGATAACACTCCGTTGGTCGCCCAACTCTTACGAACGTCGTTGGTCGCGTCGTAAGCGCCGCGCCGCAATGCTTTTCGGAGCGCAACGTTGCCACGTTCTCGCAACCTGCTTTCGCGCGCTCATCATTCGGATTACAATTACATTCGTGATGCAAATAATAAATTATCAATCAAATTTCACACAATGGATTACTTTATTAATTTAGTTCAAACATTTCATCATTACATATCAGTAATTATTTCTTTATTTTTTCAATGCTTTAAATTGCAATTTTCTGGTTTCACTCCATCTGGTAAGATGAAACCAATCAAGACGTGTCGTATAGAAAAAAAAACAACAGAAACCCTAAAATTATTATTAGTTTTTTCAAAATGTTTTTTATATTTCCAAGTTTTCATTTAATTTAAAAACCTGTGTTAGTGGCAAATTTTGAAGTAAAGAAAAAGAACACGTGGACAATAATTTCTTTACGTAACTGTGTGCCCACGAAAACGACGGTAACTTGCACACACAAAATATACGAACTTATCATTATTATCACTTTTCTTAAATCTTTTCCTTATTTTCATAATTTCTATGTGATGGTAAATTTCCCCCAGTCGTAATATTGACTAAAAAAAAATAGTTGAGAATGAGAGGGATCATTTTTTACATTTTTTGTTTCAAAATACGAATATCAAATCCTTTATCAATAAGTATTCCACTCCAAGTACTTCTGAACTCCACTTTCTTCTAAACGGTCATTAGAATTTACCACTTTTATTATTCTTAAAACGGTGGAATTATTCATCTTCAATTCTCTTTCCATCGTCAACTTATTTTATAGTCTTTTAGACGTAAAGCACCCTGTCAATGAATTAATTGGCATCTGAACTCCTAATATTTTCTTTGGCTTATATCTTCATTAGACTTCCACTCTTTAAATTGTTTAGGTACGTAACAGTTCAACTGAGATCAAACACGAATCAACATCAACATGAAATGCATAAAATCTCGATTTTTCATAGCTTATTCAACTAATATTTGTGTGGAACTCTCTCTATCTTATCAAAGTTATTGAACTTATTATAACAGGCATGACAAAGTTTAACCATATCTTCACCACAGATTTTAGAAGAGCAGTTATTACATGTGGATTGAGACTCGACCCTTTCTAACAGGGCAAAAGCGACAGAGAGATCTATCTGGATTGGTGGCAGAGGTTAGTGTAACAGGATTTTTCGTCACTCCTAAGCATTTATTCATTGAGGCACGAAGTGCGACTGGCAGTTTTGCAATTGCCAATCTCTGCTGCATATGAGAATGAATGTTTCTTGGCAATGTCCTTCAAATAGCCCACTAGACTTTGAGTGTTAGCTCTATAGATGATATAGCCATTGATGCCAGCAATGTTCATCAAGTGAAAGCATACCGTGAGGGGCCGACGACAGCTGAACCGTGCTACGTTGCATCACACTGCAACGATTCCATCGACACTGAATTGAAATGCTCTCAGAGATGCCTGATCGGTGCGAACTTATCGACTGCTTTTCTCTCTTCTCGAGTATCAAAATTATGAAACCTCAAGGCTCTGAGCAGCAGAAGGAACCGGTTGCTCCTCATTGTCGCTCTGAAGTACTCGGGTGCGGTCCCATCATCTGCCCACAGATCCTTCACTTGTACGTGAGACATTGTCAAGGAACCATCCAAGTAGAGCAAACCAAAAACTGCTCGAAGTTCAACTGCAGTCGTAGGGAGACAATCTCTGTCCCTCTCGTATTTCTCACCGATATTTTTCAATTTACGATTTGTAAATTCTACAATTTCTTCAATTCTTTCGTCCGGAAAGAATAATTCCCAAGATTGAAGGGGTGTTTGGCACGATTTTGCTGCACCTTTTACACCAGGAGTCTCAGTAAATACATTCGGACGGCGAGTTTGTGCTACGGGAGGAGGTTCGACGTCCCACTTTGTCGTTCCATCTTTACCCATGTAATACTGCTTTCCCGGGGACTCATTAGTATTATCTGGGGAATCTGGACCCCCTGAGCCCTGATCTATCGTACATCTGTCAGCTGGGTTTGATGTTTGATTATGAAAATTTGATGATGGATCTTGAGCTTGCCGTCGTTCTTTTGGAGAAGTTCTAGGAGCTTTCTTTCCACTTGTCACTCGGGTATCCTTCGTTTTTTTATTCGAGACGTGCGCTTTCGCGGCCACAGCTTGGATCCTCTTGTGTCTGGTCGACTTTGGAACAACTGTACGTCTGCGAAATGGACGAGTCATCAGTGCAGGTTCCTGCTCTGCTTCGGATTGTTTAGAGCTTTGGACCTCTTCTCGACAATCGGAGTCAAACTCTGCCGCGGAGTAATCCGTATCTTCCTCATTTCCTAATTTTTCTAGCTCATCATCTAATCCATCGATGCCACTTGGCAGCCATGTCGGGGCTTTTTTCGATGGCATTTTCTCTGGAACCAGAAGAAGTTTCATATTTCAATACAACGAATTCACATAGGAAATGATTGAATATGTCTCTCTCCAAATATCCCTTTTTTCTTATCTTATCATAGTGAAACATTTTAATTGGGGGAAGTAGCCATCACTGAATTTGTCCCAACCATCATATTATCTTGAGTAGACTCCACTTAAAAAAAAAATTGTTAGATGTTTTTTTTTATGATGTAGATAGTTTACGACAATTTTTCTGGCAATTAATTAATTTTATCGAGAGTATTTTGAAAATATCTTCCAAACGAATAGGTTTAGGAGAAAATGTTGAATGACATTTTTCGGAGGAAATTAAATTTTCTAAAGAAAGGTATGAATACATTTTTCCCTAAACTCAATAGTTTCCTAGATATCTCCACATTCTCCAAAAAAAATGTTGGGGTTAAAAAATGAAATTACCAACAGTATGCACATTCATCCCTCATTACATGCATCAATTTTGACCACAAATCTTCTAAAATGACTCGCTCACGAGATAAATCTCAAAGATGGCAAATTTCGATTCTAGCATCATACCAATCAATTAGAAAATCGTGAATTGTGGGTTGCAGTTGAGACAGAATTTGTTGCTACCAAACACTATCGCAAACCTAATTTGATATTAAAATAATAAATCATGTTCATACTCACTATTTTGTAGCTCAACTAGTTCTGATTGTTGTGACAGATGAGAGAACTTCACCCCTGAAATGCGTACAATTGAGGATTTAATTTATCAATTATTACATTTGGAGCATAACTAAAATTGAGCTGTCGTTATTGAATAATAAATATTGTAAATCATTTTGATGCAACAATGTCAATACTGATCAACTAAATTAGAGCATAGGGGTCTAGTTAATAAGAAATAGTATTTATTATAGGAATACGTTGAATTAATGTACAGCTCGTATAGGTGCTAAGAGACGAAGCGCCATGCATATATATCGACAAATAAAAGAATTACATAACTAGATCTCTGTCGATAAGATCACTTACGCGTTATCTTGCTCACAAGATATCATAGCCACTCTATAAACTCATTCAATACATATGTGTAGTGACATTCCAACACTCCCACTCACTACACACTAGGCAGGCTCAAAAAACATTTGGTCCGAATTTCAATTGGCAAGTTTATAGAAACGAGAGCTCATTAGTTCAAATGACTGTGTGATTTTTTTCCGATTTTTAGCAACATTTCTAGTGCTTCCGCAAACGATTTGAAAATATACAAAAATATCTGACCCACTGGCAGTTCGTCATTATGGACGTTAGTGAAAAGTCAAATGATTTTATGGCGATCCCTTGTCAGGTAGCAAGAGTGTCGACCCAGTGTAATGTACAAGTGGGCATGTTCTAGGAAATATCTAAAGGTTCTGCCATTATGCTCACTAGTCACAAAATCGTCAATGTTAAGTAAACAACTGAAAACTTTTTTCTTTTACTTTATGTATTTTCAAACGATAATTTCAGATATCTTGATTTCCTTAACTTCGGCTGATCTAAACAGAATTCATCAATAATGTTCTGTAATTACCGCATTGAATAACGTCATATTTATTCATATAAAAAAAAAGTTGGGACGGGAGATATCCTCTCATCTATGTTGAAGAAAATAATTTAGACATTATTCTTTCAATTTTCTTCCCTTATCAATTGAAATGACTTTCTAGACTACTGAAATGATTAAATCATTAACAAATTTTTCTTGCATGCTCTGTCTCGATTAAAGTCAAATTTCAATATAGTGAGAATTAGGCACTGTTCTTTTCCAAGAATCTATAAAGATAGTGCTACAACAATTCAATAGATAATATTTCGATGACATCGGATTGCAGCATCACAATCCGAATGAAATTAATATTTCAATATTCTTAAAAATTTAAATTAGTAACAGATAATTCCGATAATACGATTTGTGAGGCTCTTTTGTGCCTTCAGGGACCTTCTAAGAATGTAAAAATTCTGGGATTTTACGAGGAGTCATTCAGTTTGACGGTCAGGGGCGAGTATTGAGCAAATTTCATAATTTCTCCATTAATTTATGATTGGACAAGCCGAAAATTTTGGGGGTGGAGTTTTTGCCCACTTAATATTCCTTTTACTGGAATACCTATGAATTTTGGGTCTCTCCTCAATCCCTCCTGAACACAGAAAGTCATTTGACGATGCACTACCAAACCAATCACATCGAAATAATTGCTACGTTGATTTTTTTCTCTTCTGTAAAGATTAACAACAAAAAACGTACGAAAATGCCAGAAACGCGACAAGACATTGACATCACTTTCGTCGGTAGTGCAACACCGGAAATTTGTGGAAACCGTTTGCCTTCCAATAGGCAGGTTTTACAGTGTTTTTTCTATCACACGAGACATGTAACACCGAAGCTTACTGCCCGTGAAGCCGCAAAGTGTATTGTGCGGAAGTGTGCCCTTTTTTGGGAATACGCAGGAATCCCAATCGTGCAAGAGTCCTATGCTATTACGAAAGTGGATAATCTAGTGAATTAGTATAGAAATATTCAAAGGTACAGCGATTGTCGAAAGGAGAAATATTTAGTAGCGCAAGTGAAAGAGATCGAGTTCCAACATATGCTAGACAAATTATTTCATTCAATCAGCGGAGTGCACAAATTAAATTTCGGAACAGTGAAATATTTTTCTATAAGACATACACGGTTTTACAGCGATCATTTTTTGATAATTTTTTTCGGTTCCATTGCTCAGAGCAACGAAGAATTTTCTGCCTACGATTCTCCTGATTAAAATCCTGAGAGAAAAAATAATGCCCCCGATTACCACTTGAGCTTCAAAATTATTTGAGGAGAAATCACTCGCGCTTCGCACTCGGGATTTTTGAACTTGCAAAACATAACACCCTCCTTTATTTGCAAAGAAACTATCGAGAAATATCCAATCGTTCTGAAGCACCCACAGTATTATGAACAATTATTTTTATGAGTTACTCTAGCGATAAGTAATGTATATCACATTTATATTAAATTTGTATGATTTAAAAAAATACAGCGTAATAATACATTTTCTAAACTCTATGAACATTCAAAATAGTTTCAATAAAACAACTCCACTTCTAATTGAGCTATAACAATGAACCGAGTGACGTTGAAATCGTAATGTATTGAGGAATTTAACGATGTTGTTTGTCAAGTTAAATTCCAAAAAAGTTGACAAACTTAATATTGAAAAACGAATAAACCAGTTATTTATTACGGAGAGAAAGAAAAAAATCGACCTGTGCTAGAGAAGGCTGGGCCAGCGGACTAACCTTCTCCATTTCAGTATATGGCCCTCCATAAAAACACCGGACACTCCCAGCACCTGTCGGAGCCTAAAAGTTTAACAATTTTCTTTTGCATTTTTCTCGAATTTGGACCTGTTGAAAATTATCCTTCTTTTGGAGAATGACGATGAGATAGTTAAACTATCACTTGACGGAATTAAAAAAGGACTGGATCTATTTCGGAGGGCTCTGGAAGCCCCCAAAAATGTCCATTTTCAGCAAAAATGATCCACTTTTATTCGTTAACAAATGGAATGGAAATTGCGAAAGAGCATTATTCATATTATTTGATTATTTGTCAATAGTTTCCCACCAAGTATTCAAGAAAATATGAAAAGTTTACTCATATAATCACGATTCGAAACTTAATTGACTTTTTCACGTGTATAACGTCATAACAAATTCCAAATCGTTGCGGAAGCTCAAAATATGGTTCTAAAAATCGGAAAAAAATCACAGTCATTTGAACTAATGAGCTTTCGTTTCCGTAAACTTGCAAATTGAAATTCGGAAAAAATGTTTTCTGGGCCTGCCTACTACACACTCATACTCATACCAAGCCCTTTAACATTTGCTTTGAATTTATCGCGTGTAAGTGGCTTTTTGAACANATACTCATACCAAGCCCTTTAACATTTGCTTTGAATTTATCGCGCGTAAGTGGCTTTGTGAACATATCTGCCAGCTGGTCTACAGTGTTTACATATTTCAGACACACCACACCACTGTCACAAACCTCAATCAGATAACAACGACGAATGTCAATATGTTTGAGTTTTTTATGAAAAACATGACTCCTACTCAAACTTATAGCACTCTGATTGTCCACAAAAATAGTTGTACTCTCTGTAGATCCTTCACCAACATCTTTCATGACACGACGAAGCCACACAGTTTCATTCACTCCTTCACAAGCTGCCACATATTCTGCCTCAGTTGTTGACAATGCTACACTCTTTTGACGTTGACTACGCCAAGTTATTAGACCTCCAGCCAACATAAACACGTACCCTGAAGTCGATCTACGCGTATCTAAATCTCTAGCGTAATCAGCATCTGTGTATCCTCGAAGCTTCAAGCTTGCTCCCACTAAAGAGATACCACCATATACCAATCCAAGTTCAGAATACTCCTTCAGATAACGTAGTATACGTTTCACAGCATTGACATGTTCTTTTGATGGATTCTGCAGAAAACGACTCACCTCACCAACAGCATAAGTAATATCAGGTCGTGTAGCAATAGCAGCAAACATTAACGACCCAACACACTCTCGATATGGAAAATCCACTGAATCATCATCATTAGCCTTCTGCAATACTACTCCTGGATCAGCTGGTACTGAGATACCATGTGCATCCTGCATGTGAAAACGCTCCAACATTTTCTTAATATATGCTGGTTGCTTCACATGAATGATTTTTTTCTCTCGATCACGACTTATCTACAATCCAACAAAATAACGACCAGAACCTCTTGTCATACCAAAATGTTCCTGTAGACAAGCCATCACTGCTTCCACTGTCTCCTTCTGCTTGGACAACAACAAACCATCATCAACATAAAGTATCAAATATGTCAACTCACCGAGAACCTCTCTAATAAACAAACAATCGTCAGCATCACTCTGAATAAATTAGTTGTCTTTTAAGAATCGAGTAAATTTGGCATTCCACACTCGTGGAGCTTGCTTTAAACCATATAAACTCTTCCTCAATCGACACACTAGCCCAGACTCATTCGTCTTACACCCTTGTGGTAGTTCCATGTAGATTTCCTCTTGTAGTTCTCCATTAAGAAAAGCTGTCTGCACGTCAAATTGAAGAATCTCCAAATCCCTCACTGCCGCAATTGCTAACACTGCTCGCACAGTGTCATATCTCACCACTGGTGCAAATGTTTCCTCGAAGTCGATTCCAGGCTGTTGGGAAAACCCCCTAATCACCAACCTGGCCTTGTACCTTTTCTCCTTACTCTCCGGAGACGACTTGATACGAAACACCCACTTACAACTGACGACATTCCTTCCTATTGGTCGACGAACAAGCTCCCACGTATTATTATTCTCCAAAGACTGAAACTCTTCACACATCGCCATTTTCCAAAGATGAGACTCTGGAGATGCTATTGCCTCTTCATAACTCTATGGCTCACCAATTATTACTGAAAAACACATATAACTAGCATAATTCAATCGATCTGGCGGTGTAATTGTCTTACGAAGATTATACTGCTTCATATCATCTTCAACAGGTATAGTTGGACTCATCAGATCTGATGGCGCGGTAATATTTACTTTAGGAATATGAAGAACTTTTATTCCTCTATTATCACCTTCAGCTACCCCTTGCTTCTTTCTCTCTTCTACCTCTTCTCCATCAATTCCTCGTTCTTCACTTTTCTCTTCCTTCTCTTCCTCTCCTTCTGAATCAGCGTTAGGCAAAACTGTTGACGAAGGTCGAGACCCAGATATTTTCATTCTTTCCTCATTAAAAATAACATCACAAGAAACTATCACAGCTCGTTTACTTGGGTTGTACATACGATAATTTTTACAAGTAGATTCATAACCCAGCAAAATCATCTCCTCTGCTCTAGGATCGAATTTTGTTCTCTTCTGTTTTGCCACATGAACAAAACCAACAGTACCAAAAACCTTAACATGACTCAAGTCTACCTTTTTACCAAACCAACGTTCATACGGAGTTACCCCTGGACTCTTTGCTGTAATAGTACGATTCAATAAATAAACAGCCGTACGAACCGCTTCAGCCCACAAGCTACGATGACAACCACTGGCCAAAAGCATAGTCCTCGCTGAATCTCCAATTGTCCTATTATCCCTCTCTGCTCTACCATTCTGCTCTGGTGTGTATGGTGCTGCCAACTCATGCTGAATTCCTTTTTGTTTGAGATAATTCTTTACAGCTGCATTCGTGTATTCTGTCCCATTGTCAGAACGTAAACCTTTAATTTTTCTCCCTGTAACACCTTCAATAGTATTTATACAATCTCTAAGTTTATCAAATACCTCTGCCTTAGATTTTAAGAAATAAATATAACGAAAACTCGTAGCTTCATCTTTAATTAATAAATACCACCGAAAACCTCCAACAGCTTCAGTTGGCATTGGTCCAGCCACATCAGTATGTATGAACTCTCCTGGCTCAGCTGCTCGTGACTCAGCAATCAATTTATGAGAAACACGAGTCATCTTTCCACGTTGACATTCTTCACAAAAGAAATCGCTCATGTCATCACATTTTAAACTTCCAACTGCTCCAGTCTGGATCATCCTCTTCACCGCTGCTACATCCACGTGACCTAGACGACGATGCCACTGATGAAGTGTTGACACTTGTGCTAAGTTTACTGACTCTTTTACTCTCGGACGAAAAACCATTCTATATTGTTTTCGTGTGTCTCTGACACCAGTAGCAACAACTCTGCCTTCTGTACTCAACAAAGTACAAACACTCCTATCCATATTCATCGTATAACCTCTCTCTGTTGCAGCTCCCACAGAAAACAAATTTCTCTGCAAACCAGGTACATACTGAACCTTTTCTAAACGACTTGGCTCCCATTGGCCACCAACATAAGCCTCAATCAAAACCACTCCAACTCCTTTAATTGGAAGCAAATCTCCACCAGCTGTTTCAACTGTTCCATTCTCTGCTGCTATCAGCTCATGAAACCAATCCTTCCTCCCAGTCATATGTGCAGTTGCCCCTGAATCTGACAACCAGACATCATCATAAGACGCTGCTTGAATATAATCTCCATAAATAGCTTGATTGGATTGATGTATGAAACCACCATTATTGTCATTAACTTTTGGACATTCTCATGCCCAATGACCAAATTGATTACATGCCTTACATTTCGTGATTTTCTTCAACTCAGAAATTGACTTTTTATGATGGTTGCCCTGCTGACGACCATCTCCATGATAACCACCGCCTTGATGACCACCTGAATGACCTCCTCGATGACCACCTCCTCGATGACTTCGAAAATTATGTCTCGTATTGAACGCACCTTCAGTAGTATCAGATTTAACTCCTGAATNTCGAAAATTATGTCTCGTATTGAACGCTCCTTCAGTAGTATCAGATTTAACTCCTGAATTCAACTGATCCTCCTCTCGTTTCAAACGAACCAACAAATTTACAAGATCTCTACCCTCTTTAATATTATACCAAACTGTACGAAAATTTTGAAAACGTGGAGTCAAACTGCTGACAATTCTAACCATCTTAATATTATCTGAAAGTTTTTCACCATAACTTTCAATTTCAGCTGCCAGCATTGACACTTTAGAAACATATGCTGATACCGTTTCTCTTTTCTCCATTTTCATTGCAAAATATTCCTCGTACAGATTCATGACAGACACCTCACTCTTCTGCTCATTAACTGTGACAAGTTTATCCCAAACTTCCTTCGCTGTTGCACATCCCATCACCAATTGTGCTTGCTCTGGCTCCAAAGCTCCAACCAAAACAGCAAGCGCTGTACCATCACCCTTCAACCAAGCATCTTTCTCTTTCTTTGCAGCAGACTCCTCTGGCTTCTCTTGAGAACCATCAACATATTCCATCGCATTCTTGCCTCTCAAAATCGCTTGAATTTGAAATTTCCACAACTTGAAATTTGAACCGTTAAAACGATGAACCAGCGTGTGTTTGTCATCCATTTTGTTGAACGCCAAAAACCACGCTTACCAGACTCCAACTGTTAATTAATTTTACCAGGAAACGCTGTTTCCTTCAACTCGAACTATTGTTTTTTAATAAAAAAACAACTTCCCCTATGGTCTGGGCCCATAACCTGATCAACTAAATTAGAACACAGGGGTCTAGTTAATAAGAAATAGTATTTATTATAGGAATACGTTGAATTAATGTACAGCTCGTATAGGTGCTAAGAGACGAAGCGCCATGCATATATATCGACAAATAAAAGAATTACATAACTAGATCTCTGTCGATAAAATCACTTACGCGTTATCTTGCTCACAAGATATCATAGCCACTCTATAAACTCATTCAATACATATGTGTAGTGACATTCCAACAAAAACAATGAATGTTGTTCATCATTTGGATAATCACCGAGTGATTCCTAACCTCACTAGACATACAGATTTTTACAGTGAAACGGTTACATCCCATTCGCAATTAAATTTGGGGAAAAAATCAGAGTTGTTGGGATTTAATTGTTTTCATTGAAAAAGTAATATTTATTAGACATTTTGATGTATAAATATGATAATAAAAACATCAACTTACCGGTAGATGATCCCCGGCTCGTCCCCCAGCAGCCTACCCCCACCAATCAACCACCACTTGCACTCACGCGGCAACGTCGCCTGAGAAATTTCACTTACGAGTTTGGTCGCGCAGTGAGTACGGCGCCGCATTTCGGGGTTCTTCATACATAAAATTTTTTCTATTTCACAGTCGATACCAAATTTTCGGAAACCGATGGCAGGTAATCATTTTAGACACTTGAAAGTAGGATGTCAAATTTTTTCAGATTTTTCGGACGCGTGTGTTTGATCTTAGAACGACAATTGGAAAAAGTGCGGCGCCGCGCTCATAGCGCGACCAACGGAGTGATAAGGGTAATGAGGGTCTTATGGGGACGTATATAATCAGTTAATGGCAAAGTGCAATGAAAAGGCAATATCCATTCGGAAGTATGTTGTTAATTCATTAGCAAAAACAGGCACCATAATTGACACAATTGAAAGCCATTGCCCACTTGTTCACCATTTTGCTATTTTACTGGTGATCGGCAAATTACCGGGTTTGTTACGATAATTTACCGGTAAATTGAGGTAACATTAAAGCTTCACATCTCTAGTCATAACCCTTGTAGAAGAGTGGAAAAAATTGAAAACTACCCCTAAATCGCGTTTTCTTGGAATATTACTTATTTGCAGAACATTTTACCCCTATTCCTAATCGCTCATCCCCAGCAACCGTGCAAAAATCTGATGTGAAATATTTTTTCTCAATGCAAATAAATGCATTCTTCAAAATTTTTTTGTTCAAAATAATTTCAAATATTTGTAGAAATCAACCTCTAAAATTTTTCTTCTGTAACTTTTAACTGAATCGACGAATTTTAAATTCCCTCCAAATTTTGTTAAGATCATTTCAATGTAGCTCTCATAGAATATAAGATATATACGTGATTATCTGGTTTCATTCCCAAAACCTGGCTCCCTCGGAGAACCACTGCAGAAGACAAATGCATACGTTTACGTCGTTCGCACTCCTGCCAGCGATTCACTGACTAACGTTCATGCGCTGATTAACGCTCGCGCTCGAGTACGATTCCACGTTCGGTGACGAGCGGTACTCCTGCGTGTGTATTTGAAAAAGTCAATCGTGATGTTAGCAGTTTTGTTAGATTTCAAGTGTTCTCCAGTTTAAAATTGTTAATTGTCAAGTTTTCTAATTAGTGACTGAAGTGAGTGAACAATCTCAAGACAGTGTTTTGTTTTTTTTCTTCATCCCCGTTCTTCTCGAATTCGTTTTTTTTTTAATAATGGCCAAAAGAGGTCCTGAGGAAGAATTGGAAGGGTCAGCGATAAAATTAAATTCTCAATCAGAAAGCGATTTTGATATTACTGCTAGATACACTCAGGCTGCAAAGGCCCCATATATTGTATATGTTTGGGATACCAATGTTAATCCTCTGTTTGGTCCCAATAATCTTGGTAAACTTCACATTCAATCAATAGGCTCCAAATTCGAGGAATTTCTTGATCAATTATTACTTATTAAGAGAGCTGGGAAGGAAAAAATTTCTCTGACGTTCAGGAATTATCAAGATGCTAATAACTTAAGTGAGAATATTCAAAAAATAAATATTGATTGGAGAGCCGCTATTCCTCTTTTTAAGAGATTTAGAGTTGGAGTATTATTGGGTGTCAACACCGAATTTTCTGAGGAAAATCTAAAGAAGGGGGTAGCGGTATTTAAGGACGAAATTGGTGGAGAGCGGGTTCAACCTACAAGAATCGTTAGGATCAAAAAAAAAAACTAAGGGACCCGAGGATCAGAATGAAGGATCGATTATCAACACTACAGCGGTCAAAGTGTTTTTCCACGAAGTAGAACTACCCAAAGCTGCAACCGTTTGGTTCTCTAGAGTCAATATTCGTCCATTTGTTCCCCCCATCATTCAATGTTTTAAATGCTTCAGGCTGGGCCACACTAAAGCCAATTGCAGTAGTAATAAAGATGTTATTTACGCTAAATGTGGTGAGGAGCATGACACGTCAGAATGTTCTGAGGATAAATTGAAGTGTGTAAATTGTTCAGGCCCCCATGATGCCTATTATAGAGAGTGTCCTAGTAAGATTCAATCGATGGCAATCAACAGAATTCGTGTTTACGAAAACATAACTTACAAAGAAGCAAGGAATATCTATTTAGGTCATAAAAATAATGATAATATTAACCGCAAGAGATATCGTAATTCCCTTGGTAATCTCACGTATTCAGAAAATATTGATGTTTTTGATGATGTCTCGCTTATTGATGGCTCACAGACAGTTATCCCATCAGAAACTGGTATAAATTCTCAGATTTTGACTAATCAACAACTACAGGAATTAATACAAGATACTAATACCAACACTCTGTCAGAATACCAAATCTCTCTCTCTTCGGTTCTTAGTCAACACATTGAGGACCCTGCAATTATAGAGAATATTATAACGAAGTCGCTCAGTGAATACAACAGTTCCAAAAATGGATAAAAACAGACATTTAAAAATCTGCCAATGGAACTCTCGTAGTATTCTCCCTAAACGTGGAGAATTCCAAAACTTTTTAAATTTGTACAATCCAGATGTAATATGCATTCAAGAAACATGGCTCAACCCTGGGATATTCGACTTTTCTTTATCAGGATACGCGATTGTAAGAGAGGATCGTATGGAGAAAACTTTTGGAGGAGTATTAATCGCTATCCGACATAATATTGAATACTCAATCATTTCAGGGCTAAATTTACCAGGTAAATTAGAATGGGCAGCAGTTCAGATTGAACAGGACTCACACCCGTTAATCATCTTTAATATTTACCGTCCTCCTATTAAATTCATTGATAATGCTGGTTGGAGACTTACTTTTAATTCTATCCAGTCGCTAGGGAAGAATTTTGTTATTTATGGCGATTTTAATGCCCAGAATAAGTTATGGGGGAGTACGGTCACTCCAAATGAGACAGGTTCCATTATAGAAGACCTCCTCACGGAGTTTGATGTCAGCATACTAAATACAGGGGTGAGAACCCGTAAATTGACCAACAGACCCGCTCACTTGATTAGTGCACCTGATCTGACTATTTGGTCAAAAAATTTAACAAATAATTTCAATTGGGAGGTTTTTGAAGACAGAATGGACAGTGATCATTTCCCTATTATAATCACTTGGCTTAAATATTTTCCATTTCACAAAGTCTCCATTAAGAAGAGAATTAATACGAGTAAAGTCGACTGGAAATTATATAACAAAGAAATTAAGAAGGTTTTAGATGAATTACAATTCAACTCCCCAAAAGAAGCTTACGACAAATTAATCGAGGAAATCACAGACAATCTAATTCAATCTGGGGGTAAGAACTCAGATACGATCAATATCACATCACCCCCTACCATTTGGTGGACCGAAGAATGCTCAGCGTTAATCCAGAAGAGAAGAGATGCGGAGGATGAGTTTGAGAGTCACCCTTCCAAAAAAAAATTTAAAGAATACATGAATATTAGGAAGAAGGTTAAAAGGGAACTGAGGAAAATAAAACGTAGAAGTTTTAGATTGTTTTGCTCTACTCTGTCTCCAGAGAGAAATCTTCAGGAAACTTGGAATATCATCAAAGCATTTAAATCACGCTTTAATATCCCCCATTCAAATATTTCTAATAGTCCTTGTGATCCAGAAATTATTAAAGCCATAGACAAACTCGACAGATTCCCTTTCTCTGAGAAAATTGAAGTAACAAGATATGACTCAGGGATTCATGTGTTGAAGAGAGTTATTAGTGAAGATGAAGTTAGTCATTCAATCAAGTATTCAAAGAAAAAATCTGCTCCAGGTACTGACGGAATAGGATATGATTTAATCAAGAGGTTACCCTTTGAAGCCATTCCAGTTATCACTAAACTATATAATGGATTTATGGATGAAGGTGTTATCCCAGATTCCTGGTCAAACTACATCGTTAGCCTCATCGCAAAACCCGGAGGATCAGGTTACAGACCTATTGCTGTGTCTAACTGTTTCCTTAAGATATTGGAAAGAATAATTAATTCTCGACTTACTTGGTGGTGCGAAAGTAGACAAATCTTACTTCAGAATTTTTTTCGATTTCGTAAGAATAGATCTTGCAACGGTAATATTGCTATCCTCATAACGGACATCAATTCGGGATTCCTCAGAAATGAATATGTATCAACTGTTTTCCTTGATATTGCTGGCGCATACGATACGGTTGTTGCAGCAATTTTGATCCAGGATCTTATTGAGATTGGCATTCCTTATAACATTGTATGTTTTATCAAGAATATAATGGAATACAGAAGATTATTTGTTGAATTCAAGGGATCAATGATTAAGCAATTAGAAACAGGGAGAGGCCTTCCTCAAGGGAGTATTCTCAGCCCTCTTCTCTTTAATCTGTACATGAGGAATATGGCTCATTTTATTGGAGATCGCAGTAGATTACTCTCATTTGCTGATGATAAAGTCATTTACAATATTAGTGATTCATACGAAGAAGCAATAAAGGAATCAGAGAACTCAGTGAATTTATTTAATGGTTGGTTGGAAGCAAGGGGTTTGAGTTTGTCAAAAGAAAAAACTAAACATGTTATTTACTAAAAGAGATATTCCTGGAAATGAGGAGAGACTTGAAGTATTCATAAATGGTACGGACATAGAAGAGGTCGAGGACATTAGATTTCTGGGTATAATGCTTAATAAAAATTTAAAATGGTCAAATCACATATCTCACACAGTCACAAAAGCAAAGAGGTACATTTCTATTCTGAAAGCAATTAGTGGACTAAATGTTGGAGCCCATCCAAGCACGCTTTTAATTGTATACAAAGGACTTGTCAGGGCCACTTTGGACTGGGGTACCTGTTTCTATCATGATGGTACGGAGAAGGATTTACTGAAGATTGATCGTGTGCAGTATGCGGCTCTGCGGAGCTGCTTAGGTTGTATCATCACGACTCCAATTAATCTGTTGTTACATCTTGCTAGTGAACCGCCTCTAGCACATCGTCGAGTATTTCTCATGAAAAAATACCTTGCTAGAGTAGTTGCAAATAGCAATAATTTACTCATTCCTAAATTGAAACTGATGAACAGAGTTTCTGAGAAGTATCCGAATAGAGGGATTACTTATAAACATGCATTGTATCGTGTGTGGTTGTTACACCAGGATCGTTGGGAAGGTATCGAGTCTTCCTCGATTCCGTGCTGTTACCAATTTCCGTGTGATATAAATCTGCAAAAGATTAGGTCCAATTTATCAGCTGGTATTGTTCTTGAGAAATCTAAAGATGTTCAGAAGGACTTTAATGATATTATTAATAAGGATTACATCAATAAGAAAATTGTCTATACCGATGGTTCCAGGAAGGATGAGTGCACTGGATCTGCTGTTTGGTGCCCGGATTTGGATTTTACCAAAAAGATTAGACTTCACAAATTCAATACTATTTATTATGCAGAATTAACGGCAATAAAAGAAGCTCTTCTATTCATACTGGATTCAGGAATTGATTCAGCAGTTATTGTCTCAGATTCAAAATCTTCTATTGTTGCTCTTTCGACTGGTTCCACGCACAAATACAATTTGCTTCTATATCAAGTAAAACAATTGATCCGTGACCTCGAAGACTTAGGAGTTGATGTAGATTTTTTCTGGGTCCCCTCCCATAGAGGGATTAATGGAAATGAGATTGTTGATGATTTAGCCAAGGAGGCTTTGATGGAGCCGATGATTGAGGAACTGTCATATCAATGTACGGAATTAAACGAAATCTTCAAAAAGGAATTATTAACTGCTTCATGGACGTTTGCTATGAATCGTGTGAATCAGAATAAAGGAGTGAATTATTTTAAATCTCAGGAGAAATTTAAAAATAAATGTTGGTTTCATAATATCAATCTTAATAGACATCAGATAACATTAAGGCCCGTCTTCCACATCTGGTTACTTGTGAATTGACTTTTACCCCCCCACGTTTTGCGGCCAATTCTGAAGCTCTATATCAAAATCTTCCCTGTTGGTAACAGCGGGAGTATCAGAAAATGATAATTTCCCAGGGCTCCATAGGCTCCAGCCGTTTCAGGGTGCATAATTTGAGGGCCCCAATATTTACAAAATATAAACATCATATATGTATACGATAATAGTAGCAATAGTAACTGAATCAGTGGAAAGACGAACGAAAAAATGTCGTGAAAAAAAGCGAATTTACTGAAAAATTGAACTTTCAGAGAGAGGGGCGGGGGAGGAGGAGAAAATTGCCCTTGTGGCTAAAATGGAACTACCATTTTTTTCGGGGGGGCGGGAGGGTAAAATAACCCCCCACTTATTTTGGAGGTACGGCGAAGAGGGGGGGGGGGGGGGAATGCGTCCTCAATTTTTTTTTGTGGGGGGAAGTAAAATGGCCCTAAACTTTTTTTTCGCAATATTTTAGGTGAAGGGGAGGGGGAGAATAAGACCGTGTGGGTAAAATGGACCGGCAAACTTTTTTTCTCAACATTTTAGGGGGAGGGGGGAGAATACGACTGTGTGAGTAAAATGGACCACCAAAATTTTTTCTCTCAACATTGTAGGGGGAGGGGGAGGGAGAATAAGACCGTGTGAGTCAAATAGACCCCCATACTTTTTTCTCTCATCATTTTAGGGGGAGGGGGGGCGAATTAGATCGTGCGGGTAAAAAGGCCCCAAACTTTTTTCTCGGAACATTTTTGGGGCAGGGGGGGGAGAATAAGACCGTGTGGGTAAAATGGACCGGCAAACCTTTTTTCTCAACATTTTAGGGGGAGGGGGAGGGAGAATAAGACCGTGAGAGTCAAATAGAACCCCATACTTTTTTTCTCTCATCATTTTAGGGGGAGGGGGGGCGAATTAGATCGTGTGGGTAAAATGGCCCCAAACTTTTTTTCTCAACATTTTAGGGGGAGGGGGGAGAATACGCCTGTGTGAGTAAAATGGACCACCAAAATTTTTTCTCTCAACATTGTAGGGGGAGGGGGAGGGAGAATAAGACCGTGTGAGTAAAATAGACCCCCATACTTTTTTCTCTCATCATTTTAGGGGGAGGGGGGGCGATNAAGCGAATTTACTGAAAAATTGAACTTTCAGAGAGAGGGGCGGGGGAGGAGGAGAAAATTGCCCTTGTGGCTAAAATGGAACTACCATTTTTTTCGGGGGGGCGGGAGGGTAAAATAACCCCCCACTTATTTTGGAGGTACGGCGAAGAGGGGGGGGGGAGGGAATGCGTCCTCAATTTTTTTTTGTGGGGGGAAGTAAAATGGCCCTAAACTTTTTTTTCGCAATATTTTAGGTGAAGGGGAGGGGGAGAATAAGACCGTGTGGGTAAAATGGACCGGCAAACTTTTTTTCTCAACATTTTAGGGGGAGGGGGGAGAATACGACTGTGTGAGTAAAATGGACCACCAAAATTTTTTCTCTCAACATTGTAGGGGGAGGGGGAGGGAGAATAAGACCGTGTGAGTCAAATAGACCCCCATACTTTTTTCTCTCATCATTTTAGGGGGAGGGGGGGCGAATTAGATCGTGCGGGTAAAAAGGCCCCAAACTTTTTTCTCGGAACATTTTTGGGGCAGGGGGGGGAGAATAAGACCGTGTGGGTAAAATGGACCGGCAAACCTTTTTTCTCAACATTTTAGGGGGAGGGGGAGGGAGAATAAGACCGTGAGAGTCAAATAGAACCCCATACTTTTTTTCTCTCATCATTTTAGGGGGAGGGGGGGCGAATTAGATCGTGTGGGTAAAATGGCCCCAAACTTTTTTTCTCAACATTTTAGGGGGAGGGGGGAGAATACGCCTGTGTGAGTAAAATGGACCACCAAAATTTTTTCTCTCAACATTGTAGGGGGAGGGGAGGGAGAATAAGACCGTGAGAGTCAAATAGACCCCCATACTTTTTTTCTCTCATCATTTTAGGGGGAGGGGGGGCGAATTAGATCGTGTGGGTAAAATGGCCCCAAACTTTTTTTCTCAACATTTTAGGGGGAGGGGGGAGAATACGACTGTATGAGTAAAATGGACCACCAAACTTTTTTCTCTCAACATTGTAGGGCGAGGGGGGAGGGAGAATAAGACCGTGTGAGTAAAATAGACCCCCATACTTTTTTTCTCTCATCATTTTAGGAGGGGGGGGGGCGAATTAGATCGTGTGGGTAAAATGGCCCCAAACTTTTTTCTCGCAACATTTTAGGGGAAGGGGGGGAAGAATAAGACCGTGTGGGTAAAATGGACCCCCAAACTTTTTTTCTCAACATTTTAGGGGGAGAGGGGAGAATACGACTGTGTGAGTAAAATGGACCACCAAACATTTTTCTCTCAGCATTGTACGGCGAGGGGGAGGGAGAATAAGACCGTGTGAGTAAAATAGACCCCCATACTTTTTTTCTCTCATCATTTTAGGAGGAGGAGGGGCGAATTAGATCGTGTGGGTAAAATGGCCCCAACTTTTTTTCTCAACATTTCAGGGGGAGGGGGGGAGAATACGCCTGTGTGAGTAAAATGGACCACCAAACTTTTTTCTCTCAACATTGTAGGGCGAGTGGGAGGGAGAATAAGACCGTGTGAGTAAAATAGACCCCCATACTTTTTTTCTCTCATCATTTTAGGGGGAGGGGGGGCGAATTAGATCGTGTGGGTAAAATGGCCCCAAACTTTTTTCTCGCAACATTTTAGGGGAAGGGGGGGGGGAATAAGACCGTGTGGGTAAAATGGACCCCCAAACTTTTTTTCTCAACATTTTAGGGGGAGGGGGGAGAATACGACTGTGTGAGTAAAATGGACCACCAAACATTTTTCTCTTAGCATTGTACGGCGAGAGGGAGGGAGAATAAGACCGTGTGAGTAAAATAGACCCCCATACTTTTTTCTCTCATTATTTTAGGGGGAGGGGGGGGCGAATTAGATCGTGTGGGTAAAATGGCCCCAAACTTTTTTCTCTCAACATGTTAGGGGAAGGGGGGGGGGAGAATAAGACCGTGTGAGTAAAATGGACCCCCAAACTTTTTTTCTCAACATTTTAGGGTGAGGGGAGGGAGAATAAGACCGTGTGGGTAAAATGGCCCCAAACTTTCTTCTCTCAACATTTTAGGGAGAGAGGGGGGAAAATAAGACCGTGTGGGTAAAATGGACCCCAAACAATTTTTCTCTCATCATTTTAGGGAAGGGGGAGGGAGACTAAGACCGTAAAATGGACCCCGAAACTTTTTTTCTCTTTCAACATTTTTTGGGCGGAGTAGGGGAAGAGGTAAATGGACCGTGTGGGTAAAATGAGCCAGTTGAGAGTGCATAATTATCTGCCCCCGAAGAAAATTTCTTTGAAAAAGGGTTTGAATATAATTGTTGTAGCATATAATATGCCCTTTACGATTATTAGCATGAATGATTATTGAAAAATCTCGATAATTACTGCAAATCGACTTCTGACTATAGAAAATGGAGATAAAAAATAAAATCTCGAAAACAAAGGTCACAATGGTCATGATTAGTGTTATAAGGGTCACAATGAGGGTAATCTGAGTCATATGAGAGTCATATAGAATCATATGAGTCATGCTAGAGTCGTAGGAGACTTATATGAGGGTCATACCACGGTCATATGGAGGTCGTATGGGGGTTGTATGAATCAAATGAGAGTCATATGATGATCATGTTGAGGTCTTATGAAGGTCATATGACAGACGTATGACTCAAAGGGAAGTAATATGGGCGTTAGCGGTGCAATTGCGTCAGATGACTCGTCTTTTGACGGTCATAAGACGAGACGTTTATGACAGCTGTCACAATTTCCCCCACCCTTCTATGCCCCTCATAATTTTTCGTGAAAAAATGACGGTCATTTTTCATCGACACAGATGCAACGTCATTTTTTTCTTCATCGATTTTGATTTGAATTCATTTCGCATTACCCTCGTGCGCGTGTCAGAATTGAAATCACGATAATTTTTCATCTCTATGGATGGAACAAATTTTTTCATTTCTGACCGTCACAAATCAGAAATCAGTTACGGCGGTCATTATGTATCTATTTACATGATATTTCAACAATTTGCTTTACAAATTATTTACGACTATCATTTTCAGTACGAAATTTGTGCGTAACATACAAGACTATCATTTTTTGGTCATATGACGCGTCCTCAAAAATGACATATGGTCATAAAAGGGTCACATTGACGCCTGTCTGATGGATTCCTAGATATTCCAAGAATGGTTTTGGAATGCCTATCTGAGAACATCTCTTTTCAGGGCGACTTAGTGCATATAACGTATTCATTTTTGGCACAATGTACGTCAAGTGCAGAGGTCGTACGTAAAGAAAATTCTTGTGCGTAAACCTAAACACTTCACATTTACTTTACATCACGGTGTGTGGTGAGTGAGATTCAGCGAAGGCGGTGCTTGTGTATCGATTGCAAACGCCCAGGTAAAAAAATAATTACCAGGAACCATAGACCTTTTTGTGAAGTTCACGCCTCATTCCATCACACGAGCCCTCTAATTCTTGATTTGACGTCTTGCCATACAGTACAATTTTCATTTCAACGCCCAGACAAGCGACGCAGCCAACTACCGGCTGTTCAAAAATTCATTGGCTCGCTCAATTGTTGAGGTAGTGTAGCATCACAATGAATTTTCCATTCAGCAAAGAGGATTCGTTAAGAAGGAAAACCTAAATTTGTAAATTTATAATGGATCATAGATAAACTGACAATAACAAAGGTTTTTTGACAAATGAAATAGTTTTACGGAGTTGATAAAATATAATCGTGACTCCTCTAAACCTAATGGATTCCATGGTAGAGGGAAACTTGGAGAAAAATATTATGAAAATAATGTCTGCGTGAGATTCTGATCAACAGCAGGAAAACGAGATGACTATGAGAGAAGGAGGAAAGGAAGTATGTGAAAACGAGTATTGAGAAGGATTTATGGAAATAAATGACGCGTCAATTTTTTGATTCATTACATCTTGTTTTTATTAGTACACTGATTTCCGAAAAAATACTTGATGAGGACAGCCGAATTTCGCCACGCCTAACTCCACCTGAAACTCCGCCCATGATACAGAGAGGAAGTGCAGACCGTCCCAGTTCATACAGAGCTGTCCGTATATTCGCTGCCCTCCACTATACCTCCATATTTTACTGACAATAGTCGGCTCCATTCCCCGTGGATATACTGTTTGGCTGTGAAAATCGAAAATGGAGACGGAAGTTTGACAATGATCGGGATCTCTGAAACAGAAATTTGGAAATTCCTAAGAGTAGATAGATAAGATAAGGAGATAGCAGCCGATGAAAACTCTGAAAATCGGAAATGAACATGGCAATATGACATAGATTGGGATCTCTGAAGCTGAAATTTTTGATTTACTAATAATAGATGAAAACTCTAAAAATCGGAAATAAAGGTGTCAGTATGAAAACGATTAGGATCCCTGAAACAGAAATTTATGCATGACAATAGATGAAAACGTGGACAGATTGATTGCGATCATAACATCAGAAAGTAAGAAGGAGTGACTGCCATTACAGTGTCATGGTCAAACAACAAACGAAGATTTGCTAAATATATTTATCCTCCCAGCGAGGAGTTTGCTCATACAGTTCGACCTCTTCTCATAGATGCAGTCACCAAGTATCATGAATTTACAAATTTGTCCGACTTTCTACTTGGTTTTTTTAAAAAATTTTATCTCTTTACACCTTCTTACTTTCTTCTGCTATGATCGCAATCGCGGACAAACTTGCAAATTCATGATTTTTTTTCTGTGAATGGATTATGGTCATTTGATGAGGGAGAACTCGGGGATATAACTATTGTGCAGATCATTTTCCTTTCCAAATCTCAAGTTATCAAAGTTTGTGAACATCTTCAACTGATAACACTATTTCAGATATGTTGTAAAAAAGACAAAGAATTTTCTCCCTCCTCACTTGCAGGTTTTGATTCATTTCCGATACGGCTTTGAACAATGATACGTTCCCGAACATAAAGTAGATATACGACCACCATCCATCACAGGTTATTATTCAAAATATAATTTCTGGGAGAATGCAGATTTTGGCTGAAACGCACAGTGCAGAGATACTAAGAGGCTTNCTAACTCCACCTGAAACTCCGCCCATGATACAGAGAGGAAGTGCAGACCGTCCCAGTTCATACAGAGCTGTCCGTATATTCGCTGCCCTCCACTATACCTCCATATTTTACTGACAATAGTCGGCTCCATTCCCCGTGGATATACTGTTTGGCTGTGAAAATCGAAAATGGAGACGGAAGTTTGACAATGATCGGGATCTCTGAAACAGAAATTTGGAAATTCCTAAGAGTAGATAGATAAGATAAGGAGATAGCAGCCGATGAAAACTCTGAAAATCGGAAATGAACATGGCAATATGACATAGATTGGGATCTCTGAAGCTGAAAATTTTGATTTACTAATAATAGATGAAAACTCTAAAAATCGGAAATAAAGGTGTCAGTATGAAAACGATTAGGATCCCCGAAACAGAAATTTATGCATGACAATAGATGAAAACGTGGACAGATTGATTGCGATCATAACATCAGAAAGTAAGAAGGAGTGACTGCCAATACAGTGTCATGGTCAAACAACAAACGAAGATTTGCTAAATATATTTATCCTCCCAGCGTGAAGTTTGCATTTTGAAGTTTGAGTTCGACCTCTTCTCATAGATGCAGTCACCAAGTATCATGAATTTACAAATTTGTCCGACTTTCTACTTGGTTTTTTTAAAAAATTTTATCTCTTTACACCTTCTTACTTTCTTCTGCTATGATCGCAATCGCGGACAAACTTGCAAATTCATGATTTTTTTTCTGTGAATGGATTATGGTCATTTGATGAGGGAGAACTCGGGGATATAACTATTGTGCAGATCATTTTCCTTTCCAAATCTCAAGTTATCAAAGTTTGTGAACATCTTCAACTGATAACACTATTTCAGATATGCTGTAAAAAAGACAAAGAATTTTCTCCCTCCTCACTTGCAGGTTTTGATTCATTTCCGATACGGCTTTGAACAATGATACGTTCCCGAACATAAAGTAGATATACGACCACCATCCATCACAGGTTATTATTCAAAATATAATTTCTGGGAGAATGCAGATTTTGGCTGAAACGCACAGTGCAGAGATACTAAGAGGCTTATATTTTTATAATTGACATTCCCACGTTTTTTCTGTTGAATGGTGTTCATTGCTTAGGTCTTTTATGGCGATTTTGTTTTCATCACAAATGAATACCCGGAATGTCAATATGGGTAGGCTAACGTCATTCACCTCAGTGGATTATGTCTCATGTGCTTCGTCTACCATAACTATACAGCCTATTATTTTTATATTCGATCATGAATGAGAAAGCAAATCTTTCCATTTTTATGTGACGTGAAGTCACAAATGTCCTCAACTTTTGCTATTTGTGTGAAATTATATATACTACATTTCATACTGCAGTTTCACCTGGCACATGAGACTTTTGGGGGCTGGCTGTTTCTATGCGGTTGGATTATATCTACTGAGTCGTATCCCAGATATAGGCTCCAACCTCACGCCCGCGAAGATGTTTATTTTGAAAATGGATAATAAGAGACAATTCTGCATACATCTTCACCATACTGGGATACACTGACGCGTATAGAGTACAGTCGACTTTCCTTAACTCTCCATGTCCTTAGCTCTCCGGGCATCACGGAGCGAGGAGAAGATCGTCCCCCACCACGTGCGTGATGTCACGCACGGGTAACAGCTCCAGAGGGGAGGTGCGTTTTAGGACATGGGGATAGCTATAACGTTCTCGCTCGAATAGTTAGAGTATCTCTGTTGTCAGATACGCCCCGTACACGTACAGAAGAGGCAAATTAGCTTGCCGTTTTTGGAATCCATCTTCCCGAAAATGGAGAGCTACAGAGAGTCTACTGTACTTACACTCATCGACTGGAAGGTCCTGTTTGCAGTTGCTTCCTCCTACCCATGTTCTTTTATTGTGGCCATCGATTTTTCTGTATTTTATGTCACGTTTCTGTTCTCTCTGCACTATATTTCGCCATCATTCATTCGCACTCTACTCAGAATTTGTCAATGATCGAACTATATTATTACATCAGGAATCTACCTGAAAGAAGTTTGTTCTTACTTGTCAAGCAGGTGCATACCGTCTTCAATATGATTTCCATTTTCTCTTACATATCAAGTGAGCAGTTTGGTGGAAAGTGGGGTTATTATATGACTAATATAATGATAGCACCACCCAGTATCTGTCGGTATAGTGTGATGACGGATAACTTTCAAGGGATATCTCCTAGTGATTAGAACGTTCGTATAACATATTCCATACGTGTTCTATCTGATCTTGAAGGTTAGGAATAGCAATATCACCGCACAGAAACGGAAATGCCGTAGCTCACCAGTCTGACAAATCCTCAAATAATGCTGGCGCAATGTCCCCTGATCATAACGTATTTGGGATGGATCGAGAGAATACACCAAACTGACCGCAAATGCAGCTGCAAAAACCCCACAGTCAGTTGAACCAATTTGACTTTGTACAGACGGAAAAACTACTGGTAACTCACCGGTTTTATATTTTGGGAATAATTGTCGAAGAACTGCCTTGTAAGGTGCAGTACGGTCTTGTGCTTTCGAAAGTAATGAGTCATAAATAAAAATCCTTTCAGTATCATAGTAAGCACATACCCAATGGTTTCCACCACGATTCAAAATTTGGATATGTTTTTGCAATGGATGTATAGGCTCTATTAGGTCCAGAGAATGTTGCAATAACAGGAGAGGTCGAAATGCGTAAAGACCTTCCGTAACTTCGCCTATTATCCGCCACAATATATCGAAATGATCGGATTCTAATTCTGCACGACCCTGTAGAATATTGATTTCGCGATCACTCAGTTCATATGCGATTAGACCTTCCACAATTGATCGATTTTCTTCTTGATTTATGCTGTCATCGAATTCCGGAAAATGTTGAGAACTTTCCAGATCACCATCATTCCTATTTTCGCAGTGAACCTGAGAATGATGGTTTTCTCCAAAATTCTCTAATTCCTGATTATTCTCGTTATCATCCAAAGTCTCGGTTTGCTCATGAGAATTCCTACTTGCTGCTACCTCCGCAACAGAAGGCTTCTTGGTGCGCTTGCCATCCCGTAAGGGCATATTCCTCATCCTTCTACTGTCTACAATCTCTGGGATCATGAAATCTTCATAGAAAGTACGAAGCTTTGGAATCATCGTTTCTCACCAAAATACCTCGTCGCTCTTGACATCGACAGATATCGAGGTTTTGGACGTAGCAATCACTAACCGACAGGAGTTCTTCTCTGTTATTGCCAAACTTCTTACAATCTCAAAATAGAGTGGATTGTTGCGATTCAGTTCTCTCAAGTCGTTGCCGTCGTCATCCTTACCAACTAGCTTGAATAGCTTCTGGAGACCTGATTTGTCAGTGTTCATCGCTTCATCGACTGTTTTGTCTCGAATATTGAATGGACAATGAATAATGACGATACCACCATTCGGTAACATACCGTCAGGTTTGCAACCTAAAAATTTGAATTCGGGATGGATGAATAGACCACATTTCATCAATCCTTGTATTTCTCGAGTGATCCGATCCCCCACAGATTGCTCGTGCTCTTGGATGGCTTTTTTCCGGATAGGAGGATACAGAATCTTTGCAACTGTTGGAGCAGTTGGTGTCGTTTTTCTCATATTGCATACCTGCCCGAAGTGTTCACTGCAGAGGATTCTCCTCTGCTTCATAGCTAGTAGATCGAGATCATGACGAGTATCTTCTTCAATCTGTACACGATTATCATTCCACTGTTCTAAAGTACTCAAGTGAGCTCGTACAGATTCGTCATAGTCAGGCAGGGCCAAATCTGGTTTTTCAGGATTTTTACCATAATCAGGAGATTTGTCCATCAAATCCGTTTGACCAGAGGCAAGTTGTGGGGATTTCTTACTTTTACGGTATCTCCTGTTGAAAATATTCTTCTTTCGCCTCCGCAGTTCCATCCCCTGGAGTAGCGCAGGTGGCTCTTTCCCCAATTTGAGATGGAAAATGCTTCCAATTGCTTGAGTAGAAAATTAAATCACAGTCATTGCTATGCGAGCGGGATACACTCCTCTGAACTGAACATTTACACCCTTGTGGTAATTATATTTAGCCAAAAGAGCATTGAATGACTCAGCATAATTCGTTATTTGGTCTTCCAACAAATCACTGGCTTTGTGACTCCATTTTCGCATTACTTCCTTCAAGCGTTCATACAATCCATACCTCTTGAGAGCGGGAACCAAGTTCACCTCTCTTTCTTTACCCTGTCCATCGCAGAAGTATCGAGCACACGCTTCATGATTCCCAAAGACGTGATCAATAATATTGAGGATATCTTTCTTCAACTGCATTTCTTGTTCTTGTTGCTCGATCTCTTGTCTTTTCTGATAACGAGATGCTGCTGTGACGCTTTTGCTGATACGTCTGGTTGAGTTCCAAGCTAACGACTTCAATCTCTGGGCTTCTTCTGATCGACCTGGCTTGAATGATAGAGTCTCCCTCCTGATTTCGCCAGTACGGGCTCGACCAACATGAAGCTTACAGTCAACTTTTTTGACTGAAGCAATATCATCATTAGGGTTTGCCTGCACAACCCGAGCATGAACACTGCTGTCACCATCTCCAATTAGCTCAGTATACATAAGGCCATGATCCTTTCTGCTATTCTTGAAGTGTTCTACAATGATGGCACTCTCAACAGGCAAAATGCTCTGATCTGCTGGCCAATTCTTCCAGCACCTATGGTCGTGGGGTGGGAGAGTACCATTCTCAATCCGCTTACAACGATAGCAATATCGATTCCTGTATCCCGCAAACAGAACTTTTTTGGTCCATGGACAAATACCAACGGCCATCCCTGAATCAGATCTGCCTTTATTACCATAAGACCGAACAGACCAGGAGCCATCCGTGACCATTGGGCAGGTTGGAATCCCATTGATAATTCGTCCCATTTGCCGAGCTATAGTGCACACTTCAATGCCATTAAGCTTCATCTGTTCATCAGCAATCTCTACAAATATGTCGTCGATTTCAACGCTCAATTTTTCATACTTATTATAGCTTGGACAATGAATTGAAACATTACTCGTCCATTCTTGCAATGCTGCGTGTCCTTTACCAATCAAATGTGTTGCCACTACAACGGCTCGATTTATATCCAAATGATCATCTTCCAGTACTTCAGACCAAAGCTCGCTCTCGACTCCACACATTTGACATCTTAGAATAAATTTGGTCCTGAAACCGTCATGCATGACTCCGATTAGTTCCTGATCTTCGATACCACAATCGAACGGGGCGTGGAGTTTGCTTTTGAATTGCTCCTTCAACTGTCTTAGAATATGAGAAAATTTGACAATACAGCGAGCGTGGGGATCAAAATCACTTGATTTCTTGCTTGATTTCTTAGCTTGATTTTTAGGGATGGACTCCGATGAATCCTGTGAACGATTGCTATCACCAGCGGTGGCAATATTTAGTGGCTCATCATTTACGCCATTTTCGTTAGCGATGGGAATTATATGTCCCTGACACTTATCTGATGGTTCTCTGAAACTATCCTCAACCCTTCGGTCATCTTCGCCAAGCCGATCGAGAGCGGGATCAACAATAGTGTCCATTAACTCGCCATATTGATTACTAAATTCCCCTGATATTAAATGACGACTACCTTGATCGATACCTGGCGAGTTCTCTGGCTCTCCATGCATGTCATTTCCCTCTCCTTCTGCGTAACTGAGAGGTACCGGAAACGATAGTTGGTGATGGCTCTCACCTAAAGTACTTTCTGGAGTATTATGCCCGATCTCGTCTTCGAAGTCCATGATCAAGCATTCCTCCGTGATACCTTGTTCGTCAGCCCATAAACCATCAGAGAAAGTGCTATTTGAGTATTGCGTTCTGGTTTCAGAGCTCTGGGAGGAGGGACTCATCATTCTCGAGTAATCGTGATCTCGATAAAACACACTCGTCCGTTCTGAGGAATATCTACCTCGGCCACTTCCGATTGTTGCAATGCTACCACTATCAGATCGTTCTTCTGAATGCATTGATCTACTGTCTGCTTTCGCTACACTCTCACTTACAGCCAACGCCGGTAATCCGCCGATCATGAAAGAATCTTGGCTTTCTTCGCTCTCCCCTGCAATTTCCACAGTATGCAGGACACGTGTGAATCCAATTCTGGCGGCCAATCCAGAGTCAGCTTTCAATAAACCTGGGCGCAGGATAGTTCTCTGTGGATGGGCAGCGGGAGTTCCTGAACTATTTTTGAAGTCTCCTCCAGTCGAGGAAGCGTCTTCACTAATTGCTTGTCCCGCACCATTCCCCGTTTGCGTTGCTGCGATTCTGTCGCAAGCTACAGTTGTTCCACTAAATTCATTCACATTGGACTGATAGCTTTGTTTATCTCTAATTGATGCTGATTCTTCATTAGCATCGTCGTCAACATCCATGGGCTGTGAATGTTCACCCAGGTTTTCCATATAGTGTGTCTCAGGATTGTGGTTTTCCGCTTCGTACTGGTGGTTGGAGGTATCATCGTTAGTTATGTTGTCCAATAAATCAGCCTCGGTCAGACCTGACCTCAAAATCCATGATCCTCCTGCACTGCTGCCTTGGGAGTCGAGAGGTGAGCACGATAGATTAGAAGCAGTTCGGATTTCTACGGCATCTCTGGATTCAGATACTATATCTTCCCGAGCAAATGTACCTTGCCCATTGGTGTCTTCCGCAGTGTCGCTTCCGAGTTCGGATCTTTCCAGGGTTACTCCATATTGACTATCGAAAGAAATGTTCATACTTACCTGTTCCTCTGTCATGTAGTCATCATGGGCCTCAGTAGTCGCCCCACTTCCTTCAACTGGGACAGGAACTGTCTTCTTCCTATAATAAAAAATGTACACCCGATAAAAAGCTGGATTGGAAACTACCAGTCGAATGTGAATGTTAGGCAGTGTTTACGTTACTATTGAGAAACAAGGCCTTTTATATTTTGTCAAGTTCTTCGGGAATGTATGTATCAGAGAAGAATGGAAACAAGTACCCTTTGCTCTCCGTTAGCCTGCTATGATATCATTACCATTGTAGTTCAAATTATTGTAGAAACGGACTAATAGCAGACTGTGAACGACAGATGCCTCGATTAGGATAATAATTTCATTGATTAGTAGTTTTCAGCGAAAGAAGCGAGCCTGAAACGAGGATTCTTTTTTCTACTATAATATAGCCAGTATTACCGACTCATTTAGAATCTCTTTTTTGCCATGTCTCAAATTTCGAAAGCAGTAAAGGTAATTGTTAACGACATTGCGATTAAATGTATAAAATATTTGACGAAAAGCAAGTCCTTTCAGACCTGAGATCTTCTATCGAGTTATTGGGAGAGCTGTCATTTCTAATTCTCTCTTCATACTATCAATCCCTCTTATTTCACACGATTCTTAAAATAGAGACGAAAGAAATCTGCTGCACTGCTTAAGATGAAAATTATATGGACGATTGAGTGCGTAAATAAATAGAAAAAAATATGGAGTTTCTACAGAACAATTCACATTGGACATCTATTTTCCTGCCGGACCATCATCGCTCTATCGAAATCGCTCCACACTGATAGAAGAACCTTTTACTAAAGAAGAACGTCGTTACTTGCATCAAGAAGCTCATGACTCGAGAATTGGTAAGGAAACAAGACCTTAAGCCGATAAAGAATATGTTCAAAATAGTTTGTGCTTGTCCGAAAGATGACGGTCAATCAGTTCTAGGGTTGCCGCGATAGACGACAGAAACGAGTCAAGACAAGAGAACTGTGAGACAATACGATGCAAATGATCAACTTTATTGTTATCGCCAAAATAGAAAAGACGAGAGAGATATCACGACAGACGATATATATCGACGAGAATCGGTGCCGTGAAAAAATTATATATTTTACATGAATAATTTCTTTTCAACCGTGTTTAGAGGATAGTGAAATGGAAACGATTTTTCTCAAGTAAGATTGCCATTGGA
>NW_021681027.1:0-1834 GCF_001412515.2 Diachasma alloeum
TACAAAAAAGGTTTAGGCCTCCATTTAAAAAACGCATAAAGCTACCACATCGAGCTCTCACCGATGCTGATTTATTAAAGTATGCCAAAGCCATGAAAATTCCACATTTTCGTGGATTGTATATGAGAAATGTGATGCCCATGACTGGTCCACGCAAACATGAATCGGCTATTGTAAATCCTGACGATAAAGACGGACCGGGTACTCACTGGGTTGCATATAAAAAGCAAAAAAATAAAATACTTTATTTCGATAGCTTTGGCAATCTGCGACCGCCTCAAGATTTGATGAATTATTTTGGTGTTGGTAGCATTGTACAGTATAACCATGAACGATATCAACAGTATGACACAGTGATATGTGGACATTTGTGTCTGAAATTTCTCGATGGGGAATTGATATAAAATTCAAATACATCACTCCATAGAGATCAGTTGAATATAAGCAACGATGAGTGAATCTTTCACCTTAACATTATCGGGCACCTCTTCAGTATTGGAGGCTTATTATTTTCCTCCAATTGAATTATCACCTTTGAAGAGTTATACCCTAGGACTTGCTGAGCTACTAACCTTCAATTCTATCCCCAACATAGACATTGGAAACAATACATTTTATGTTAGTGATAAAGTCATCGAGATACCTACAGGGAGCTATGAAATTGATGATATTGAAAATTATTTAACGGAAAAACTTTCGGAATACCACATATCGATCGCCCTTAAGCCTAACAATAATACTTTGAAAAGTATTATCAAGTGCAGCCATTCGATAGATTTTACTAAAGAAGATTCAATTGGTCGTTTATTGGGCTTTGCACCTAAAATTCTTAAACCTCATGTGACTCATGTGTCCGATTTACCAGTGACAATTCTCAAGGTCAATTCACTGCGAGTTGAATGCAATATCACAACTGGTGCATACGTCAACGAACAAAGAGTACACACTATACATGAATTTTTTCCCACGGTCCCACCAGGATATAAGATCATTGAAGTTCCATCGAACATCATTTACCTTCCAATCACCGTACAAGCAATAGATCATCTCCAACTGAAAATTGTTGATCAAGAAGGTCAACTGGTGAATTTTAGAGGAGAAGTCATAACAATACGACTACACATCAAGACATAATATGGGTATTGTTTTCAACACCAAGTCGGGAGGCAGTTATAAAAGCGAGCCATCATTCGCAATCGGAAACAGTCGTCGAAGACCTCTCAAGGCGTTAACACGGCAGAATATAAAATTCCTAAAGAGTTTAGGTCTCAAACTTCGAAAAAGAAGAAGACCGTAAGGAAAAAAATTCGTACATTCTTCTGTTTTTGCATCATCAACTGCAATAAGCCATGGAGGAAATCCTGCAAATTCAAAAACCCATAATTTTTGATGAGTCTATTGCGCATNCCTAATGGACAAGCAGTTACTCACACGAGATTAGTGAACTGTGCCATTCTTCACTTGTTTGAGGAAATACACTATGAGCTCAATGCTATTGAGATTGATAAAAGTAAGAATGTCGGAATCACAACTCTCATGAAGAATTTGATATCAGAAAGTCCAAGTCAAGCAGCCCTAATCGAAAATGCTGGTTGGATTCTCAAAGACGACGAATCTACAATCATTGATGACAATGGCTACTTCGACATTTCTATCCCATTGAGTGTGGTGTTGGGGTTCGCTGAGGACTATAGACGAATCATTGTGAACGCAAAACATGAGTTGATCCTCACAAGAGGGAATACTGACGTAAATGCAGTTATTCAGCAACCGGCGGCTGGAGTCGCAGCTGAACAATTCAAACTCTCCCTTGATAGGATTGAGTGGCTGATTC